>NC_091558.1:16197803-16220303 GCF_042767895.1 Penaeus vannamei | reverse complement strand
CGCAAGAAATTCTTTGGGTTTGGGATTTGGAAATTAAAAGCGCCGATTCGATCAGTTCACATGGGCTTAATCCTTACATGTATTTATGATAATCAATATGTCCATTTTTATCAAATCTGAGTAATGCGGTAGAATTATTACTGTGAGTGGCGCGACAGGTGTACAAGCCTATGTCTTTCACCTTTACATGGGAAATGGTGAGCACAGACGTTCCTTGCCAATTATCAAAGTCCAGAAGAATTTCGTCTGTGGTCGGTGCAGGTATCAGCCAGAAAGAAAAAGAAGGAAGTGGGCATTAGTGAAAAAATAGGTTGCAAAATAATGTTTATACATATCCATATAAATGTAAACATGCACACACACATACACACACACACACACACACACACACACACACACACACACACACACACACACACACACACACACACACACACACACACACACACACACACACAAGCCTTTTTTGTAGCATCACGAAACTCCATGATGTTTAATATTGTATCATGGTCGCTACAAAACACGATTATCATTAAAGTTTGCACTGACATACAGTCATTTTTCTTAATTTGTCAAAAGAAAAGTCAATAGGAAATCATTAAAGTATTTCATATGCAGGTGAGATATTTAACTACAAGGAAAATGTAGAAGCTTCAAATAAAAGTAAAAAGCACTTAACTACTCTGCAAATATGATGGTTTATACCCACTCCTTTTAACTTCATAAGGCCGTGAAAACTTTCAAATTGATTTCTCAGATTCAGTCAAAACTTTTTTTCTTATTGCATAAATTGTTCTTCGTGTGAAAACGTGGGTTTCATGAGGTTTTGCATCTTATCGCATCCACCGTGGGTGAGCCCTGTGTCCGAATCAGATAACTAGACAATACCAATGTAAAAGGCCTTTATTTGTTTTAGTGATTAAATCATATCAACAAATCAAAAGACACAGCCTATTCTGTAATATTTTTGAGCCTGTAAGATTGGATCATATAGTTACAGAGTGATTTTGAAGACATTCATCCCACCGAAGTCAGTACCACGTCACATGATTCGGACTTATTGAAAACTCCTTCCATGCCGTTCCTGCGATCGTCATGATTGACTTCAGATCTTACCCATATCGAGTGAACATGTATTTGATATCCTGCTTAAAAGACAAAAAAACTTTTTATGCACCTTATAATATAGAATTTTGCATCGAAAACTTACGACGCGATCCGTAATTAATGGAAATATAAATTCCTACCTGAGCCTGCGTGAAATATATCTGGAAAATATCGCACTCTGATTGGCTGGCCGAAGTGCACCAAAATAGAGGCAAACACTTTGATACAAAATGAAAGGTGTTTCACCAGGGTCGAATGATGTGTACGCAAAGGGCAAATAGTGCATCAAAGTGTATCTAATTGTTTGGAGTTTCTGGGATGCTACAAAAGACCTATTATAAATGTGTGTTTGTGTGTTGTGAAAGTGTGTGTGTACCTAGTTGCTCTTGCTTAGTTGTTTCAGTACGGGAGAAGAGCTAAGCTCAAATAGTCCCATCAGCTATATTTAAATTATCGTATAACTTTTTTGATTGATGTACAATTTTGGCACACGTTTTTTTTTTTTTTTTACTGTTCCATGCTTCAATAGTTCTGCTTGAGAACTAAAAAACTATACTTTTTTGACATTTTCGTTTCATTTTACTTTGAACTTTGAACTGTCCTCTCGTCCTTCTTGTGTTCAAAATTATGAAGTCATCTTCGTCTAACTTCACTCTTCCTGTAATATAGTTGAACAGCATAATAACGCCCCCCCCACCCCCCCTTTCCTTCTTTCTCCCAAAGTAGTGTCCTAATTTCTGTAGTCTGTCTTCGTAAATCATATCTCTTGGAGTAGTTAACCCTCTTATGGCAGCTCTTTGAACTCTCCAGTTGGTCTATATCCTTTTTTAAGAACATGATATTAATAACAATAATGATAGTAATGATAATGATAATAATAATGATAATAGTAATAATCATAACAATAATGATAATGATATTTATGCTTGATAATGATAATGATAATAATGACATTAATATCATCATTATCATTATTATCCTTTTCATCATTATTGTAACTATTATTATCATTATCATTATATTCATTACTGTTATCGTTATCACTTCGATATTTGTGTTATTACTGTAATCATTGTTATTACTATCATTATCATCATTATCACCATTGCCATCATTATTACTATCAGTAGAATTATTATTGATATCATTATCCTTTTAATTTTTGTTATGATTATTATCATTTCTATTATCTTTTTATCATAACTTTCATTACCTTCATCATCCTTACTTCCACCCTCATAACAATCACAGCAATAATCATCTTCATGAAACTTAAAACAACAAGATTTACAGAGTAGACACAGGGTGCGTCCACACCAATGGAGACAAATTGGAAACATTGTGGGGGACACAATAGGACACATTCGGAGACAAATCTCTTGCTATGTATGGGGGCATTTCTGTTACAGCTTTTAGAGACGTGTCGGCAATAAGAGACGACTTGGTGGAACTGTCCACACCATGTTGGTCTGTTGGTCTCTGACGTTCACACCAGCGGCCGGTTTGTTAAAATTGGGCGAGGACCTACCCAATAAATATTCGTAAATACAAACATGCAAATACACAGAAATTAATTCATATCTGTCTATATATGTGATAGATATACATTTATCTATCTATTTGCCCTGATAAATATGCATTTATTTCTTTATTTTTGCATGTCAAGTATACGAATATTCTTTGGGTCGAGCCTCGCACAATTTTAACAAACCGCCGCAGGACTACTGACATGTCGCCCAACAAATCTGTACCAATATGTCTACTAGGATGTTCCTCAATGACTCGTCAACTTGTTACCCAACTTGTCAGTCTTAACGTTCGCACCGTGTTTTGTCACTGGAGTGGGCGCGCCCTTACTGCATACCTTCCGCCTCCTGGTGGAGGTGGGGTTCATCAGCAGGAATTTTTCCCGCCAAAATGCAAGAGCGGCGGCAATAACGAGCGTAAAAGGAACCCGCGATGCAGAGATCATTTTCAACGACTTTGGTGCAGTCTTCCGTCTCAGGGTCGTCTGTGCAGGAACTGAGGAAAAAAAGGGATAGATTAGTTTGATGACAACGATAATGATATGGTAATGATGATTATTATTATAATGATTATTCTTTTGATAATTTTATTACCGTTAATATTTCTATTATTATTATCATTATTGTTATCATTATTATTATTATCATTATTATCATTATTATTATTATCATTATCATTATCACTATTATCATTGTTATTATTATTATTATTATTATTATTATTATTATTATTATTATTATTATTATTATTATTATTATTATTATTATTATTATTATTATTATCATCATCATTATCATTATCTTTATCATTATTATAGCAATAATGATAATGATAATAATAATGATAATAAAATAGTACTGATAATAAAAGATACTACTATTAATAATAATACAATAACAACAACAACAACAATAACAACAGTAATAGAAATAATAACAGTAATGGTAATAATGATAATGATAATAATAATAACAATAATGATATTGAGGATAATAACAATGCTAATAATGATAAATATAACAGCAATAATAAATCAAACAGCAATGATAATAATAATTATGATTTTTTGTTATTATTTTAATCATTATTATCATTATCTTTATCATTATCATCCTCGTTATCCTTACAGTTCTCACGAACAATATCATCATAACGATGATTGTAATAACAGGGATGATAGAACTAACACAAATACTATTACTAGTGATAGTAATAATGATGATAATTCTAACAATAATAACAATAACAGTAATAAAATGATGACAATGATAACAATAATGATCATGATGGTAGTGATTATGATAATAAGAATGAAAATAATAATAATAATGATAATGAGGACAATAGTAACAACATTTGTTTAATACTAATAATAACAATCATTATCATTATTTTTATAAGAATAAAAATAATGATTATAAAGATAATAACTTAGGTCCGAGGCGCTGATTCGGCGCGACGCGGAAGATAAGAATGCAGCCGTCGGCCAATCAGCACACCTCAACCGCAATAAAAACAGCAGTATTACTTTGCCCTGTTTTGATTATATACCGTATTGCTTGCCGAAAAAAAACAGACACTTCACAGACCTCTGCACTTGTGTTTGCTTCACCTTACCACTCAAAACCTTAGCTCTTGATTACCTCGCTGAAGGCCTCTCTACATTGGTGACCCCGAAACGACATGAACTCCAGCGCAGCCACCCTTTTCACTGAAGTGAATGCCGCCTCCATCCGCCTTCCACCCTTCTCCCCAAATGAAGCCCTCACATGGTTTCGGCGAGTCGAAACCCAGTTCAGGCTTAAGAACATAGTGAAGGCGACCACCAAAGCCAACCACGTCGTGGCCGTTTTACCCGAGGAAGTTTTTCACTGGATATCCCCCTGGTTAGACAGCCAGCCAGACGACATCGACTACGATACGCTGAAGCAGGAGCTGCTGAAGGAGTTTTCTCTTTCTCCATCTGAGAGGGCGTGACAAATTTTCAACATCTCCAACCTGCCACTCGGAAATCGTACTCCAAAACAAGTCTGGCAGGAAATTACCACCCTGTGCCGCCTCCCCATCAGAGATGCAGAAGGAAAGTTCCACGAAGTGAACCTTAAGAAAGAAAGTTGACCGCTTTCTCCCCGGCAACATCAGAGAGAAGCTCCACGACTCGAACGAGATGGCCATTGAAGTCCTCCTCACCAGAGCCAACGCACTAATGGAAGCTCATCGGCAAGCCCGCCCTCAGTCAGCAGCTCCCGTTTTCCCGTCGGCCAGTACCGACATCAACGCAGCAACTGCCCGAGGGTCCAACACCAACCGGAGGCCCTTCATCCGATTCCTTGCCGCTGACGGTATCTGCTCGTACCACAAGCGGTTCGGCAACGGATGTAGGTGGAAGCCTCGAAGACATCCAAAACATGGAAGGTGGCCGCCAAGCAACACGGCAAGAGCACCGACCAACGCAGTCGACCGCCCCCGACGCCCAGCTCTACCTCACCACAGACGCCTGCAGAGTTGCTGTCGGAGCCAACCTGGAGTAAGATGACCATGACCATCGCCACGTCGTGCCCAGAGAATTCTTCCCCAACAACGGCCGTTGAATGGACTAAAGGGAGGAGAAAGTAAGGGCTCCTTAGTGCAGGAGGGGGGGGGAGCTAGGGGTAACTGGCTACCTAAAGAGAAATAAAGAGTAAGAGTTAAAGTAGGGGGCGAGTCCCCTTGCTTGTTTTTTTTTTCTGTGGCGGTTTTCATGCCTTAATTGTCGCGGAGGGGAGGATACGCATTAATTATTGTTTTTACTTTTCGTCTGTCGGGTTAGACACCATGTAATTAAATATAAGATATAGAGAAATATATACGCATAAATATTTAGGCATATATGTATACAATTACAAATATCCACGGAGATGAAAGCGAGGTTCACTGGGTCCCTCTTTTCTTTTTTCTTTTTCAGGAATATAAACATTAACATAACGTAGAACAAACTAAGCAACATGAAACAAAAACGCAAGAACAAATAAACATGAACATAAACGTAAGAGCAAATAAACATGAACAAAAGTTTTTGTTTTGTTTTGTTATTTTGTCTGTTTTTGTTTTGCTTTTCTTCGTAATATTAACATAAACATAAACATTAATAATGAGAGGTGAAGTAGAGTGGAGCGGGGAGCAGTAATAGTTGTAAGAAATAGTGATGGTCAGATAGAGTTATGGTACTGCAATTCAGGCTAACAAAAATTAAGATAAAGAAATGAATGGTATGTGGTTGGATGATGTGACGTGTGGGCATGACGGCTACCGTCTGCGCGTGGAAAGACATCCCCCGACTCGCGCACACGGGGACCCTTCCTCGCCCAGGTATGTAGTTCGCAATGCTCGATGAGATAGATAAGACAAAGAAAATGAGAGAATCTACATTCTCATAAAGAAGAGATGATGAAGAATATAGATAGTAACTAGCTATCTAAAGTGAAATATTACGAGGAGGTATATGAAAGATGGGGGGCGTAACCCCGTGCTGGTCATAATATGGAGTGTATTAGTTTTGAGCGACTGTATAGTACTATTATATCATATACTTCGTTTTTTGGTCCGGTAAGGCCCATTGTTTGGGTTGGTGGTAGGTGTTGGTAGGGGTGATAGCAGAGTCGGTGGGGTGTCTATCACACTTTCTTATTAAATATGATTTTGGCTGTCCTTGGAGACGTTACATTGGTACATATCATGTTATGTATATAAATATAATAAATGATTAATGCGTTTAATTCGCCCGACAGTTTAACATTGCAGGAAGGGCCGCGTTGATCTAACATGCATTTTATTATTATTATTATTTATTTATTTTATTTCTTTTATTTATTTATTCATTTATTTGTTCTATCCCCACGAGGTTAACATCGCGGGAAAACCGCTAAGTTAACCCATAGCAGGTGAGACCCTCGCCTGCCTCCCCTGTGGCTCCCAAAAGTCACAGGGGGGGTTCAGTGGGTCCCTCTTAACTTTTTTCTTTATCTATATATTTCGCTCACCAAGTTAACATCGCAGGAGAACCGCGAAGTTAACCCATAGCAGGTGAGTCAGTGGGTCCCCTTTTTTTTTCTTTTTTTACGCAATCATTCAGTCATGCATTCGTCTGTATCCATTGGTTACGCATTGATGCGTATGGAGTTGAATTTCTTTAATTTATATTCATGAACTCATTCATTCTTTTATTTACAGTGCTTCGTTAGGTGTAAGCCTTTTTTGCGCTTGTCCTTCTGCATCTATCAGGTAAGTTACAGTGTTATGCAGTCACCCTTTCAGGTGAGTTTACATCTTCAGGTGTCTTAATTTGTAGATTCTAATTAGTATTTCCTTATGATGATGTTCATTGCATTTCTGCACGACTACAGCTTCGCACCTGCCGCCGGCAATTGGCAGGAGCGAAGCCCTAGTCGTGCAGTGGAGCCATACGCCCTCTCCCTTTCCCGAAATCCCTTTGGGAGAGAAGGAGAGGCTGAGATGGTCATACTCTTTAGTTTAAACGTGTTTGTTGTTATTTGTTTATATTTTATGAATATGTTGGGTTTTGCTTCGTATTTGTTATCTGTTTGTCTTGTAGTAAATTGGTTCAGGTTTTTTTTCTCTTATTCTGATTAGGCTTCTTGGCCACCAGCGATGTTCTCCTTCCGTGTTCAGATGGGCTGTTTTTATTTGTTCATAGTTTACGTCTTCTGTGTATTCTAATCGGTCCCAGGTTCTTTTTGCCATTCTGTGTATGCGAATATTAATGGGTTCTAGATTGTAGGACGTGTGCAGCTCTCTTATTGAGGGACGAGGGTTTGGCCATCTTGTACCATTTATCCAAAGAATGGCTTTGTTTTGGATGGCTTGGAGGTTATACCACGAGGACTGTGCTATGGTATTTAAGGAAACTGGTGGGTATTCTAGTATAGGTCTGACCAGTGCTTTATATAATCGGAGTTTGACTGCCTCAGGGCAACTAGAGGAACGTTTTAGTTTTGTTAGGGTGCTCCCAACTGTCTTGGATCTTTCTTTTACGTGGGTAGATATCCCGGTTGTTGTTACTTTTAAACCGAGTAGCTTTCCTTCTTTTGTACATCCTACATCTATACTTCTTAAGTCAGGGTTGCCTGGTTTAGTTCCGGTGGCTGGAATTATTAGGAATTTGTTTTTATTTGTTTTAATCTTCCAGGCTTCCTCGAATTTACAGCAGCAATAGCTCTGTTTGTTGCGAGTCTTAAGAATTCCTTTCGGCGGGAAGGGTGCGAGACGATTTGGGTGACATCGTCTGCGTACATGATATAGTTACTGTCTCTTGTTGGGGTGGAGTGGGTGAAGTGTATATTATGTTGAGGCTGGGAGATAGTATGCTTCCTTGAGGGACTCCGCTTTGTAGGGGGAATTCTTCTCCAATAATTTGACCAACTCTATTTTGTTTTTCTATTTTGTAGAAAGTTGCAGAGTAATTTAGTGAGAGGTGTGGGGAGGTTAAGCCTCAAAGGTCGGCGTTTGATGCCTGGGTGCCATACCTTGTCGAAGCCATTTGCAACATTGCGCAGGACGACAGTGACCTTCTTGTTATTTGCTAGGGCTTGGGCTATTTCTTCATAGGCTATGGCAATAGCAGCGGAGGTGCTACGTGACTTCCTGAACCCATATTGTCTTGGGTTTAATGCTTGTGTCTTCTAGGTATGTTTGCAGGCGGGTATTGATTATTCTTTCTAGGATTTTTCCCGGTATCTCAAGGAGGGATATGGGCCTGAAGTTCTCGGGTCTATTTGGGGGTTTTCCTGTTTTTGGAATGAGAGTGATTATAGCTGGTTTGAACTGTTCCGGGAAATGGCCGGAAGCTAGGGAGGCGTTGAAGATGTTAAGCGCTGGATCATTATTGGTGGCAAATTAGTAATGTAATTTTTTCTGATCTGACTGATACCTGGTGCTTTGTTCTTTGTTCGTCTGAACACATTGGTGACTTCTTCCGATGTTATAGGGGTGATCAGTGGGTCCTCATTATCGAGTCTTGCTGGATTAATCACGGGATCACTATTTAATTGATCATTATGTAAGGTTAGTTCTTCGAGGACCCTCTCTTCGGTTTCCTCATCGAATGTTTCATTCTCATTGTCGGAGATACGGAAGACATTTCTCCAGTAGATGCGGTGAATGGCCTCTTTGCCTACATCGTCATAGTTTGTTACCCAGATGGTCAAATATGTAGGGGCTGTGTGAGACGTTGTTTCCCGTTAGGGTTTTTAGCTGTCTCCAAAATTCCTTTGAGTTCTTTACCTTGGATGAGAGGTTGGCTGTGAGTTCTGTCCATCTGATGTTGGAATGGGCTGCGCATGCTTCCTACCATTAGTCTGGACAGACTGTTACCTACTGTGTTGTTGTCATTATGGCGGAACATTCTGTGTCTTGCATTTAAATCTCCTAGAAGGTACATTGATTTGTTTAATCTGAGGAGTCTGAGGATGTCTGGGTAAGGTAAGAATGGTCTGCGGGTTGGGAGATATGCGGTTGCTATGACTGCCGGTACCCTGGACGTTTCTCTTTCCACTGCAAGAATTTCGTGTTCAAAATCGGTGCTATGAGGTGATTTTTCTGGCGTGGAAGCGATCCTCCGATCCGAGTACACGCATTAAGTGAGTGCGGTCGAACCGGAGGCTCCTCCCCCGTCAAGCTTGTAAGGTGCGGTGGTGTGCCTGAGTTGCGTTGAAAGCTGGCATAAAAACGAACAAACAAACATGAAATAATAGAAATAATATCAACGTACATAGAGGGGTTCAGGGGGATTTCCATTTACTAGCGGGAGTGTCCTGGGAAACCATGAGGGGTTCGTGTGTGTGTGTGTGTGTGTGTTTTTGTATGATATAGTTTGTGTTGTCTATATGTTGTATGCGATCCCAGGCTCACTTGGCGAGTGTGTGTATGCGTATGTTCAGTGGCTCTATGTTGTATGTTCGGTGTAGTGATTTTGCAGTGATTCCGTGGTATATTCTGTCCTGTATTGTGGTTTTGTTTATCCAGTATAGTGCTTTGTTCTGTATGGATTGCATCCTGTGTTTTTTGTGTTTTAGAGATTGCAATCAGTGGTATGGGCGTGTATTCGAGTATGGGTCTTACAGTAGTCTTGTAGAGTTTGAGTTTTGTTTGTATTGAGCAGTATGAGAAGCGTCTGATTTTGTTGAGTGCTGTGCGTGCTTGGTTTATTCTGCGTTGTGCGTGTGTGGAGATACCGTGTTTGCTGAAGTGTAGGCCTAACATGTTTTTTTGTTTGCGTGGGGTGTATATCTGTTGTTTATTGTGATTGAGGGTGGGCTGTAGCGAGCCAGTGGTATGATAGTGAATTTGTTTATATCTCCCATTTGTTTTCGTAGGTGTTGATTGTGTTAATGACTGTTTGTGTGACTGCTTTCATGATGTTTTTGGATTTGGAGGGGTGTGAGATGATTTGTATTATGTCGTCTGCGTATGCTGTGTAGTTGCTGTAGGGTGCTGGGGGAAGTGGAACTCCACTTCTGAGGTGGATGGGAGGCCCGAGATAAGACCCAAGCCGGATGTTGGCCGATCTGTCGTCCAGGAAGTTGCATAAGAGGCGTGTGAGATGTGGAGGCAAGTGAAGCTATGTTATTTTGTATTTGAGACCGTCATGCCAGTCCTTATCAAAGGCCTTGGTGACGTCACGTAGTATAATGTTGGTTTGGTGCTTGTTTGCGAGACTGAGAGCAATCTCCTCGTACGCGAGGGCGATTGCACTCCCAGTCCCTCTGTGTGGGCGAAAGCCGTGTTGCCTAGTGTTGTGTATGTTGTTGTTTTCAAGGTGTGTTTTCAGTCTGTGTGTGATTAGCCTCTCCAGTAACTTCCCGGGGACCTCCAGCAAGGAGATCGGCCTGAAGCTGGTCACCTCGTGAGGTGGCTTCCTCGGCTTGGGTATTAAAGCGAGCGTGGCTTGTTTGAAGCGGGAGGGAAAGTATCCCGTTGCCAGGGCAGCGTTAAATAAAAAAGATATCTCAAAACCAGAAATATTTAAAAAGAATTTAGTGAAAAAAATGAACTTACATGAAAAGAGAAAAACTAACCTACAACTTATCATGATAATCTTAATAATTACAATTATTGGCATAATGGTAATCACTGCTGTGCAGATTGTTTCATCATTATTATCGGTATCATTACGAAAATGAATGTTAGTGATTATGATTGTTTTCATCATCATTGATATTACTTTCACGTTCTGCCTCAATATATATATATATATATATATATATATATATATATATATATATATATATGTATATATATATATATATATATATATATATATATATATATATATATATATATATATATATGTATGTATGTATGTATATACAAATATATGTATATACAGATATATGTATATATATGTATGTATATATATATATATATATATATATATATATATATATATATATATATATATATATATATATATGTATATATACACACACACATACACATGCGTATACCTATATACATACATATATATAAATATGTATACATATATAAATATAAGTATATATAAATATATATATATATGTATATATATATATATATATATATATATATATATACATACATACATGCATATATATCTATATCAATATCTATACACACACACACACACACACACACACACACACACACACACACACACACACATATATATATATATATATATATATATATATATATTTATATATATATATTTATACATATATATATATATCTATCTATGTATATGTATATATATATATATATATATATATATATATATATATATATATATATATATATGCACACACACACACACACACACACACACACACACACACACACACACACACACACACACACACACACACACACACACACACACACACATATATATATATATATATATACATATGTGTGTGTGTGTGTGTGTGTGTGTGTGTGTGTGTGTGTGTGTGTGTGTGTGTGTGTGTGTGTGTGTGTGTGTGTGTGTGTGTGTGTGTGTGTGTGAATGAAAATTGAAATGGTTTACTAACTATTTTAAAGCAAGTTGGGTGTTGTAACTGGGGGGATTACAGAATATAAACATGTATGATGCTGTAATGTGTGTTTATAACTTGGTATAGAGTGCCCATGTTTTTTATGCCAATTCACCAAAAAGTTTAATCTGTGTCCTTATGCTCTATTAATGTTTTACCATTCCAGTTTAATTATATTAGCTGAGATGTGTAGTATAGAGCTCCCTGGAATATATGTCATAAGGTTACAAAGCTGTGTATGATGTGTACATACAGTTGTAAAGCAAATGGACACGAGAGTTGTGGATATTGTATGCATTTTCCAAGTCAGGAACTTAGAAATTTAGCTGTTTTGTATAGGAATGATCAAAAAGAGCAGTTTCAGATGACTGCACCAATAGTCATTCATTAAATTGGCCAACTCTAAACCTCATGGCAGCCGTCCATTTGCAGTAATCAAAATTGAGGCTCTTGAAGCCAAGGTAAAGAACCTGATAGCAGAATGCTTGAAAATTCGTGAAGAATGTAAATTTGAAGGAATTGGTTGATATTTGGGCGGGAAGACGACCATTCAGAGAGAAGACATGGAGAAGTCTGAAATGAAAATCAAGGAACTCAAGGAAAAGTTAGAAGCAGAAACCAAGATTGGCAACGGTAGTTAAACCGAAGCAAACAAACTACAAATAAAAAATGAGGAAGTAATCAAAGTACAAGAAAGTGTTAAAGCAGATGGAAAGGGGTCTTGCTTGCTGGTTTATTGCGGGAGGTAGAAGAGTGCCCCCACGAGAAACCCCGTGCCCCGGGTGCTGAGGGCCGAGGGTGAGCTGCCCTGTCCTTCGTCTGCTTCTGTTCTCCTGTCTCTCTGGTCTTTCTTGGTCTGCCTGACGAAACGTCCTTTTATCCTGCGACTCCTGTCTTAGGCAAGTGCTTGCTTCTGCATTTTGGGGTGTCAGATCTTCCGGCCGTGACAAAGGGGGAGAGTTCGCCGGAATTGCTCGAGGGGGAGAAAGTACTCGGGCTCACAAGGCTCAGGCGTGGTCGGTGCGATGCCAGGACGGAAGGCAGCAGCTAGGGCCAAGGTGCAAGGCGAACACCCATCCGGTTTGAATCATATCTTTGACAATATACATATATATATACACACCCACACATGTGTGCGTGTGCGTGTGCGTGTGTGCGTGTTTATGTTTGTCAATATATATATATATATATATATATATATATATATATATATATATATATAAATAGGCATATATACACATAAACACACACACATACACATTTATATCTGTATACAAATATACATACGTATACACACACACACACACACACACACACACACACACACACACACACACACACACATATATATATATATATATATATATATATATATATATATATGTATGTATGTATGTATATATATGTATATGTTTATATATACGTATACATATTTATATGAAAAATGATATCAGTGACCAACAGCAGTTCACAGAGAGACTGGAAGTAAAAATAGCAACAGCTCGCGCCGGGTCGTGTACACGGGATATATATAACACATAGAAGGACCAACCCACCAGATGAACTCACCCAATCCTACGCTCAACATGTCCCGAAGTATATCCTTTTGGCTAATGCTGCTGCCCTTGGTGGCTCCAGGACTCGGTCTGTCACCAACGACACTCATTAGTCAAGTTACTGTTTCTCAGCTGTTAGAGGAAGTGTCCAAGTTGCTGCAGGCGGAAAAGCCTTCGAATGCCCCCACAGCACGTACTCAGCAAGGTAAGTACTGCGATGGTCGTAAAAGCTAACGCGTCGGTAGTTTTGTTTAACTATTGAGCTTTACTATCGGACCATGACGCATATTTCGCGGAAGAAAGGGTTTATTTAAATGATTCTCTAAACCTTTCTGAATTTCAGGAGTGTTGTTACCATTCTTATAAATTTTATCATTTTTTCACTGTAGTTATTATTTTTGTTGATTTTATTATCATCGTTATTATTATTGTTATTATTGTCATCATTATTATCATTATCATTATTATTATCATTATCATTATCACCATCTTCATCATCATCATTAATACTGGTATTATTATCATTATCATCATTATTAACATTAAGGTTATCGTCATAATAATCATTATTAATAATAATATTATTATTTTATTATTATCATTATCATTATTATTGCCATTCCTATAATAATGATAATAACAATTTTTATGATCTTTCTAATCATTATTTTTATTCTTATAGAATAATGATAATGATTGTTATTATTATTATTAAACAAATGTTGTTACTATTGTTCTCATTATCATTAGTATTATTATTTTCATTCTTATTATCATAATCACTACGATCATGATCATTATTGTTATCATTGTCATCATTTTATTACTGTTATTGTTATTATTGTTAGAATTATCATCATTATTACTATCACTAGTAATAGTATTTGTGTTGGTTCTATCATCACTGTTATTACAATCATCGTTATGATGATATTGTTCGTGAGAACTGTAAGGATAATGAGGATGATAATGATAATGATAATGATAATAATTATTAAAATAATAACAAAAAATGATCATAATTATTATTATCATTGTTTAATTTCTTATTGCTGTTATATTTATCATTATTAGCATTGTTATTAACCTCAATATCATTATTGTTATTATTATCATCATCATAATTAGTATCTTTTATTATCAGTACTATTTTATTATCATTATTATTATCATTATCATTATTACTATAATAATGATAATGATAATGATGATAATAATAATAATAATAATAATAATAACAATGATAGTAATAATGATAATGATAATAATAATAATGAAAATAATGATAATAATAATAATGATAACAATAATAGTAATAATAATAATAGAAATATTAACGGTAATAAAATTATCAAAAGAATAATCATTGTAATAATAATCATCATTACCATATCATTATCGTTGTCATCAAACTAATCTATCCCTTTTTTTCCTCAGTTCCTGAAATGCTTCCCTGCACAGACGACCCTGAGACGGAAGACTGCACCAAAGTCGTTGAAAATGATCTCTGCATCGCGGGTTCCTTTTACGCTCGTTATTGCCGCCGCTCTTGCACTTTGGCGGGAAAAATTCCTGCTGATGAACCCCACCTCCACCAGGAGGCGGAAGGTATGCAGTAAGGGCGCGCCCACACCAGTGACAAAACACGGTGTGAACGTTAAGACTGACAAGTTGGGTAACAAGTTGACGAGTCATTGAGGAACATCCTAGTAGACATAGTGGTACAGATTTGTTGGGCGACATGTCAGTAGTCCTGCGGCGGTTTGTTAAAATTGTGCGAGGCTCGACCCAAAGATTTTCGTATACTTGACATGCAAAAATAAAGAAATAAATGCATATTTATCAGGGCAAATAGATAGATAAATGTATATCTATCATATATATAGACAGATATGCATTAATTTCTATGTATTTGCATGTTTGTATTTAGGAATATTCATTGGGTAGGGACTCGCACAATTTTAACAAACCGGCCGCTGGGGTGAACGTCAGAGACCAACAGACCAACATGGTGTGGACAGTTCCACCAAGTCTTCTCTTATTGCCGACACGTCTCTAGAAACTGTAACAGAAATCCCCCATACATAGCAGGAGATTTGTATCCGAATGTGTCCTATTGTGTCCCCCACAGTGTTTCCAATTTGTCTCCATTGGTGTGGACGCACCCTGTGTCTACTCTGTAAATCTTGTTGTTTGAACAGTTTCATGAAGATTATTATTGTTGTGATTGTAATGAGGGTGGAAGTAAGGATGATGAAGGTAATGAAAGTTATGATAAAAAAATAGAAATGATAATAATCATAACAAAAATTAAAAGGATAATATCAATAATAGTTCTACTGATAGTAATAATGATGGCAATGGTGATAATGATAATAATGATAGTAATAACAATGATTACAGTAATAACACAAATATCGAAGTGATAACGATAACAGTAATGAATATAATGATAATGATAATAATAGTTACAATAATGATGAAAAGGATAATAATGATAATGATGATATTAATGTCATTATTATCATTATCATTATCAAGCATAAATGTCATTATCATTATTGTTATGATTATTACCATTATCATTATTATTATCATTATCATTACTATCATTATTATTATTATTATCATGTTATTATCATTATGATTATTATCCCCATTGTTATTATGACTATTATTATTTGTTATCTTCATTGGTATTATTATAATTATTATCATTATTATTGTTATTAATATTATTACTATCATTATTATCATTATCAATCAGTATTATTATTATCATCATTATTATTATTATCATTATTACTATTATTATCATTATTATTATCATTATTGTATTTATTGTTATTATCATCATTATAATCATCATTATTATCATAAACATTATTATTATTATCAATATTCCTGTAATCACCGTCATCATTAATCTTTATTTCCACCAGTGTTATTATAAAGATCTTGATCACAAAACAGACACACTTGGGAGAAAGAGATATGATGAATAATGGACCAAAATATATAACTAAACCCTTTTTTATTTTCTTTATAATAAATCCAAAACATATTCCAACTGCAGCCGATTTGGTGATGAACATGACATCCGAAAAGGATTTTTTTCTTTATAATAAATCCAAAACATATTCCAACTGCAGCCGATTTGGTGATGAACATGACATCCGAAAAGGATTTTTTTCTTTATAATAAATCCAAAACATATTCCAACTGCAGCCGATTTGGTGATGAACATGACATCCGAAAAGGATTTTTTTCTTTATAATAAATCCAAAACATATTCCAACTGCAGCCGATTTGGTGATGAACATGACATCCGAAAAGGATTTTTTTCTTTATAATAAATCCAAAACATATTCCAACTGCAGCCGATTTGGTGATGAACATGACATCCGAAAAGGATTTTTTTCTTTATAATAAATCCAAAACATATTCCAACTGCAGCCGATTTGGTGATGAACATGACATCCGAAAAGGATTTTTTTCTTTATAATAAATCCAAAACATATTCCAACTGCAGCCGATTTGGTGATGAACATGACATCCGAAAAGGATTTTTTTCTTTATAATAAATCCAAAACATATTCCAACTGCAGCCGATTTGGTGATGAACATGACATCCGAAAAGGATTTTTTTCTTTATAATAAATCCAAAACATATTCCAACTGCAGCCGATTTGGTGATGAACATGACATCCGAAAAGGATTTTTTTCTTTATAATAAATCCAAAACATATTCCAACTGCAGCCGATTTGGTGATGAACATGACATCCGAAAAGGATTTTTTTCTTTATAATAAATCCAAAACATATTCCAACTGCAGCCGATTTGGTGATGAACATGACATCCGAAAAGGATTTTTTTCTTTATAATAAATCCAAAACATATTCCAACTGCAGCCGATTTGGTGATGAACATGACATCCGAAAAGGATTTTTTTCTTTATAATAAATCCAAAACATATTCCAACTGCAGCCGATTTGGTGATGAACATGACATCCGAAAAGGATTTTTTTCTTTATAATAAATCCAAAACATATTCCAACTGCAGCCGATTTGGTGATGAACATGACATCCGAAAAGGATTTTTTTCTTTATAATAAATCCAAAACATATTCCAACTGCAGCCGATTTGGTGATGAACATGACATCCGAAAAGGATTTTTTTCTTTATAATAAATCCAAAACATATTCCAACTGCAGCCGATTTGGTGATGAACATGACATCCGAAAAGGATTTTTTTCTTTATAATAAATCCAAAACATATTCCAACTGCAGCCGATTTGGTGATGAACATGACATCCGAAAAGGACAGGTATCTGCAAGGGAGCGACATGACCGTCTCCTGCTTCGCCACCGGTTATCCCGCCCCGGAAATATACTGGCTCCTTAACGCCTCTGAAATCAGCAGCGAGAAGAGATATCAAGAAAATGGTTTGTATTTCTCGTCTTTGGTGAATACAAAAGAGAAAAAGGAGGATTTTTTTTTTCTTCTTCGTATTATTCTCTAATTTGTTTATTCATATACAGAAACTTTCTTTTTGTTATTCTTCCTCCCTGTTCCCTTGTTGGTTTTCTTTCCCCCCTCTTTTTCTTCCTATTTTCATATTCTATTCTTCACCTCTCTTTAATTTCATCCAACTCCATATTCTCTCATCCCCTTATTTTTCTCCTTCTCTCCCCCTATTTCATATAATTTTCTCTTTCCGTCTTCCCATTTTCTATTCCATCCTTCCTTCCTCAGAATATACTTACATAAATACATGCTTTTACACACACACACACACGTTTGAATATAATACCAGTGTAATGTAACGGCTAACGAATTTTGTTCATCAGTCTCGTATATATTTAAACTTATCTTAACATCCTTGTCCCGTCACACTTTCGTCCCTCCTCTTCTCTCCCTATCTCCCCTATCTCTCCTGCATTACCCTCCTTTTCTTCATTTACTGACATCAGATGTATTCACTTATTTTTCCATTTCCATTTACCTGTCTTATTTATCTGTTTATCTCTTACTGCAGTGACGGACTTCGGCGGGATTCTGAGTCGGACGATACGCAGCGTTATCACCGTCACGAATTACACTGGAGGTGGCAGAGTCGAGTTGGCGTGCTGTGCCATCAACCGCGTGCACTTCGCCACGAGAAGCAAGTGGCTGAAAATCGGTTAGGTGCATCGTTTGAGTAACAGAGAGATTTGTATCTCCGTCTTGTCTCAGTCAGTTTCTCTTTCTCTCCCCCCCCCCTCTTTCAATCTCTACCTTCCCCTCTCACTTTTCTCTTTCTTCCCTCCCTCTCTCTCTCTCTTTTTCTCGCTCGTTCTCTCCCCCTCTCTCTCTCTCTCTCTCTTCTTCCTCTTCCCCCTCTCTTTCAAACAAATATGCATGAACTTTTATGATCTAGATAATCTGAGTGAGTTATTTTCTTTTTTATTATAACATATCTTAGTTTTCATTATTTTTTTTTATCACGTGTTTTTTTTTTTAAATATATGTATATATATATTCTTTTTTCTTCTTCTTTTTTTGATTGCATAATATCTAAAATCAACTCTTCTCTCCAGACCGCGCGGAAATCAACGTTTATCCGGAACAGCCCGTATTCAAGAGCACGCAGGAGGCGCTTGTCACTTGCGTCATCAAGGGAATCGACCCGGGAAACGTTAGCTGGAATCTCGGCCATTCTCTCGGGCAGGAGCCTCATACAGTTGTCGGTAAGGAGATGTTACAGATACTCAAATTGTTACATATTGCGCGTGTTTTATGGAGGGGAGAAATTTAAATGTCTAAGTTATCCCTTCAATTGAACAGACAGCAGATGGGAAGAAAACGGGATGACAGTGGTTCAGTCCAACGTGACCATCTTCGCTGCGCAGTTGTCGACCATTCCGAAAACATTTACTATCAAGTGTTCATCGACAAATGAAAATTACCGAGATCTGGGGTAATCAAGGATGTTTATATCATTAAAGGTAAGAAGAGAGGCAAGGATAATTCGTAATGTCACCCTGTGGTTAATTGACGCTGACTTCTTGACTGGTTTTCATTATCTATTTATTCTTATAATGTAATTATATTATCGCACATGTATATATATATATATATATATATATATATATATATATATATGTATGAATGTATGTATGTATATGAGAACAACTGAATGATTATTGTTTTATTTTATTTTTGTATATGAATTTCAGTAAATTATTTCTATTAGACGTCGACCATATTCAATTCGTGTCGGTAGTATTCGCATATCCTTCTCATGAGCTGCTGCTCTGAATCAGTGTAGAAACGGAAAGCAATGCTTATCTGTTTTCCTACCTTTTCCTTGTTTAGTAGCATTCCATTTTGGCTTTTCCTTTAGCATATATAACCCAAGATGCGCCCATCTCTCTGCCACAGATGTTGAAATCCCCAACAACTGTACTGATAGCAACAGCAAGAAGTGCTTCAGCCGTCGCCGAATGTGCAATGCCGTGATGCAGAGGAACTGCTGCAAGACCTGCACACTGATGAGCAACGCAGAGAGAGAACACTCCTTTTCCAGCGGATCCGGTAAGTTACGTTGATTTCTTTCCATTGCATTTACTGAAGGCAAATATTACGATTCAATTTTGCTTTGCTGATTTATGAATGCACACACACACACACACACTCACACACACACACACACACACACACACACACAGACACAGACACACACACACACACACACACACACACACACACACACACACACACACACACACACACTCACGATGTAGACATTGTCAATACAGGGCCGCCGCGAAGGGTGTGTGACCCTCCCTGAAAATCAGTCGGTAAGTGAAGTTAAAACCGGTATTTGTCAGCAAATTTCTAGACTTTTAATGACCACGCCCTTTTATCGGCAGATTTAAAACGTTACACCCCTCCCCCCTTCAACGCCGCTTTCGCGACGGCCCTGTGTATATATGTAGGTATAGATATCTGTATATGAGTTTTTGTATATATATATGTCTGTGTACTTATATATATATATATATGTATATATATATATATATATATATATATATATATATATATATATATATATATGTGTGTGTGTGTGTGTGTGTGTGTGTGTGTGTGTGTGTGTGTGTGTGTGTGTGTGTGTGTGTGTGTGTTTATATATATACATATATATATATATATATATATATATATATATATATATATATATATATATATATATATATATATATATATATATATGTATATATGTCACACACACACACATCCATAGATGCGCACACAGCTTATGCATACATACACACAAGCGCATATTGGGCACAGCCATATATGATAGTAGTTATCGATTCCTGATTCCCTGCGGCCCTTCCAGGTTACCTCAGCCTCTTTGGCGAAGCATCGGCTGGTTATGGCGGCAAGGTGACTATGACCTGCTTTTCACGCAGTTATTCTGAAAGACAAGATTTTAAGTGGTACAAAGACGGCGAAGAAATCAAAAGCTCTTACGGTTACCATATCAAAGGTAGGAAATAGTAGCAAAAAACACTATAATTTTACAATGTGATAAATGCACACACCCACAGCCACATCCACTATATATATATATATATATATATATATATATATATATATATATATATATATATATATATATATACATATATATTTACACACACACACACACACACACACACACACACACACACACACACACACACACACACACACACACACACACACACATATATATATATATATTGTATATATATACACACAAACACACATATGAGCATACCCAAAGCATGAGAGAGGCGAAAGTAGACTTTAAAAAGGATATAATCAGTAAATGTCAACCAAAGCTCTTCTTTAGCTACATAAACAGTAAACTAAAAGTAATCAAACCTTGTTTATACAAAGGAAATGTGTGAAATCCTAAATGAAAAATTTCAGTCGGTTTGTTCAGGATCCATACTTCGATACGGGAAATAGCCATGCGAACGTAAAGAACATAGAAAATATCACCCTCAAAGATAATGAAATAAAAGACCTACTAAATGGGTTAGACAAGACCAAAGCAGACTGACCAGATGGAGTATGTAACTGGGTTCTCAGGGAATGTGCCCAGAAAGTGTGTTCATTTATTGTTAAGATTCCAAAATTCAGTGAGATAAGGTAAACTACCAAAAAGTTAGAAACTCGCCAACGTTATAACTGTATAAAAGCGTTGTAAACAAAACCCTCTAAATTATAGACCAGTTTCGTTAACCAGTATCTTGGGGCAATTCCTTTCACAGCGAATATTGCAAAAATATATGGGATTTTGTAAATAGCGAAATGTTAAGATTACCCGCCATTTTTTTTCTTAAGATTTCGTTGTTATATTGTTACTCCTTAAAAAAATGTATCTTGTAAACAAAAACAGCAGAGGTTATTGCGGAATCAACGTTGTCGCGCGCGTGAAGAAACTGAGAGAGCGAATAAGTTGTAAACAAGAACCTAAGCCCAAATGATCATATAAATAAAAAGGTCCATAAAATGCTAGGACTGATTGCCAACATGAAGAGGGTATTCGTGTATGCGGACGATATGGTAAATCACAGCCATGTTGAGACCTAGTCTTGAGTACGGTGCAGTGGTATGGAGTCCACACTTAAAAAAGGATATAGACCAACTGGAGAGTTCAAAAAGCTGTCACAAGAGGGTTAACTACTCCAAGAGATATGATTTACGAAGACAGACTACAGAAATTAGGACACTACTTTGGGAGAAAGAAGGAAAGGGGGGGTGGGGGGCGTTATTATGCTGTTCAACTATATTACAGGAAGAGTGAAGTTAGACGAAGATGACCATAATTTTGAACACAAGAAGGACGAGAGGACAGTTCAAAGTTCAAAGTAAAATGAAGCGAAAAGGTCAAAAAGTTTAGTTTTTTTAGTTCTCAAGCAGAACTATTGAAGCATGGAACAGTAAAAAAAAAAAAAAAAAAAAAAAAAAAAAAAAAAAAAAAAAAAAAGTGTGCCAAAATTGTACATCAATCAAAAAAGTTATTCGATAACTTAAATATAGCTGATGGGACTATCTGAGCTTAGCTCTTCTCCCGTACTGAAACAACTAAGCAAGAGCAACTAGGTACACACTTTCACAACACACACAAACACACATTTATAATAGGTCTTTTGTAGCATCCCAGAAACTCCAAACAATTAGATACACTTTGATACACTATTTGC
>NC_091558.1:16190303-16192803 GCF_042767895.1 Penaeus vannamei | reverse complement strand
CACCCCCTTTTATATGGGGCAGCGTCGGTGGGGGTGGCAGAGGTGGCATCCACCTGGAGCGACTGCCAGAGGCTGAACCTCAGGCGGGAAGTTAGGGTGGGGGCTTGGAACGTCCGTTCTTTGCATCAGGATGATCGGTTGCCTCTACTGTCGAGGGAACTGGGGAGGCTGAGAGTTGAGGTGGCTGCTCTCTCGGAGGTGAGGAGGCCTGGCAGCGGCATGACCTGTGTAGGTGGCTACACCTATTACTGGTCGGGCCGCAGCGATGGCCACCATCTCCAGGGAGTAGCCATTGCCATCTCCAGCAGACTCCAGCCCTCGGTAGTAGAGGTTACTCCTGTTGATGAGCGTATAATGGTATTGAGATTGAAGCTATCTTTTGGCTTCATGTCTCTTATTGCTGTGTACACTCCTACCGATGTTTGTAAACTTGACGTGAAAGAGATGTTCTATGCCAAACTTACATCTGTGATAGACAGATGTCCCCAGCAAGATATTCGCATTGTTCTGGGCGACTTCAATGCGGTATCTGGCTGTGATCGAGCTGGCTATGAGATGTCTGTTGGTCCCCATGGTTCAGGAGCTGATGCCGGTAGCGAGAATAGCCTCCTTTTCCGGGCCTTTGCTAGGTCCCAGAAATTGAGGATTTCTGGCTCCTCGTACCAGCGCCCAGACCCACATCGCTGGACAGGGTACAGTGATGCTGTGGAAGCCACAGATGCATGTCGTGTGGCTCGTCTGACAGGGGATCGGGAATTGCACCGTTCTCATGTGCACAGAACTAGGTCCCTGTTAAGAAGGGACAAGGAACAGTTTATTAGGAGTCTTGCAGAGGAGGTAGAAGGCCATTTCTTAGTAAATGACCTTCGTCCTGCATACCAAGCCCTGAGAAAGCTGAACTCCAAGCCCTCTTCACAGGTGACAGCAGTTCGCTCAGTAAGTGGTCAGATCGTTTCAGATCCTGTTGCGGTGCGGGAACGTTGGGCTGAGTATTTTGAGCAGCTGTACCAGGTTGACCCACCAACAGTTAACTTGGATGTGGGTAGTGTCGAGATCCCACTGCCGGATCCACCCATCAGTGAGGACCCTCCCTCCCTAACTGAAGTTAGGGGGGCGATTTCCAAGCTGAAGAGTGGTAAAGCAGCGGGTATCTGCGGCATACCAGCTGAACTGTTAAAGGTTGGTGGTGAACCTATGGCATGGGGGTTACATGCTGTCCTGGCTGCCATCTGGCAGTCCGGTTCCGTTCCTCCTGACCTGTTGAGGGGTGTGGTCATCCCTCTCTGGAAGGGGAAGGGGGACCGTTGGGACTGCAGCAATCACCGAGGCATCACACTGCTCAGTATACCAGGCAAAGTTCTCGCCCACATCCTTCTGAGACGTATCAGAAACCATCTACTGAGGCACTTGAGACTGGAGCAATCCGGATTCACTCCTGGTAAGTCCACAATAGACCGTATCCTCGCGCTTTGAGTCATTGTAGAGCGCCACCGTGAGTTCGGGCGTGGGTTGCTTGCAGCCTACATCGACCTCAAGAAGGCGTTCGATATGGTGCAGAGGAATTCCAACAAGGATTATTGGACTAATAGCAAGCCTGTATACTGGTACTGAAAGTGCTGTAAAGTGTGGTGGGGGCCTGTCAAGCTTCTTTCCTGTTAGTTCAGGAGTGAGGCAAGGCTGTGTCCTTGCACCAACTCTTTTCAACACTTGCATGGACTGGATACTGGGCAGAGCTACTGTTCAAAGTCATTGTGGAGCAACACTGGGCAATATCAAGGTTACAGACCTTGACTTTGCTAATGACGTTGCCATTCTATCTGAGTCTTTGGAAACCCTAGTGGCGGCTCTCGATGCATTTAACAGTGAAGTGAAGCCCTTGGGTCTAGAGGTCTCCTGGACCAAGACCAAGGTCCAGGAATTTGGGGACTTGTTAGGAGAACCTGTTCAGTCGGTACGTGCTTGTGGCGAGGACATTGAAGTCACAGAGAGCTTTACATACCTTGGTGGTGTAGTTCATAACTCTGGGCTGTCAGACCATGAAGTCAGCAGACGGATTGGCCTGGCAGCAGGGGTCATGAACTCTCTCAACAATATTTGGAGATGTTGGTACCTGTGCAGAAGGACCAAGGCCCTGATAATACCAGTTTTGCTATACGGTAGCGAAACCTGGACATTGTCCAGTGCCTTGGAGGCTCGTCTTGAAGCCTTTTGTAATAGGTCCTTGCGCCAGATCATGGGGTACTGTTGGCGGGACCATGTGTCCAACCAACGGTTGCACCGTGAGACTGGCACAAGCCCTGTTATCTGCACAATCCGTGATCGCCAACTCAGGCTAAACGGCCACCTGGCTCGCTTTCCTCAGGATGATCCTGCCCATCAGGTCGTCTCTATTCGAGACAACCCTGGGTGGAGGAGGCCTGTGGGACGACCGAGGAAGTCGTGGCTTGGGCAGATCGACCAAACCTGCCGTGAAGAACTAGAGATGGGCCGAGTCCCTGCC
>NC_091558.1:16157803-16160303 GCF_042767895.1 Penaeus vannamei | reverse complement strand
CGTGTAAACACTCGCACGGGATCCATCGTCCACACCGAATTCGGAGCAAGTGGTTCTCAAAGCCCAGCTGCAGTTACAGGATCATATTCGTAAGTATTATTAGTATATTTTTCGTTCAATAAACTTGAAATTCAGCATCTATTTCTATCTAACTGTGCGTCTGTCTCGTTCGTTTTATCTAAGCAATGCCTTATCTCCAACAGATTTACCGCTCCTAACGGGGAGACGCACACTGTTGAATATGTTGCTGACGAGAAAGGTTTCCGGCCAGTGATTCGCCGTACGTCTACCTCATCCTTCTCTTCCCAATCGAGTGGTGGCTCACAGGCCTTTGGAGCAGGAGCCGTAAGATCTGGCTCGTCTGGTGTTAAATTTGGGCAGGTATCATCCGGCTTTGTAAGCAACACAGCAGCTCAAGCCCCAAGCTCTTTTGATGCTTCTGACTTTTCTAACGAAGTGTCTAGTGTTGAAAATGTTGTATCAAATAAACAGTCCACTAGCTCTTCCTTCTTTGCCGGATCCACCGGAAATGCAGCAGGAATCTCATCTGGTGCAGGATTCTCGTCTGGTTCTGGCTCTTCAAGCAGATTCTCTTCTGGTTCTGCCACCGCTACCTCTGCAGGAAATGCTGGGGAGAATGTAGCAGTTATCTTGGCAGGTCAGGGTCTTCCAGCTGGAGTTACTCGTGGTCAGGCAGCTTTCCAGACTGCATCTTTAGCTGCCAATACGGCCTCTGGAAACGCAGCATCTACATTTACTTCTGGTTCTTCTGGATCCTCTGGCTCAAGATTGACTTCTGGTGTGTCAGCGGGAACCTCTGGCTCTAGATTTACTTCTGGTTCATCTACTGGATCAAGGTTCACATCTGGCTCTTCAGCTGGATCTTCTGGTTCAAGGATTACTTCTAGCTCTTCAGCTGGATCTTCTGGTTCAAGGTTTACTTCTAGCTCTTCAGCTGGATCATCTGGTTCAAGGTTCACTTCTGGCTCATCAACCAAGATCCAAGCAGGAAAGGTTGGTGACAGTGTATCAGTTATCCTAGCAGGACAGGGTATCCCAGCTGGAGTCACTCGTGGCCAGGCAGCCTTCCAGGTTGCAGCAGTTGGTATTAATGCTGCCTCTGGAGCTTCAGGAAACAGGGGAGCTAGCTTCACCTCTGGATCAACCTTTTCTTCTGATTCCTCTGCCGAAACTAGCTTCTCCGCTGGCTCTGCCGAAACTAGCTTCTCCGCTGGCTCTGCCGAAACCACAGGATCTCAGTTCACATCCTCTGCTGGTACTTCCTCAGGATCATCTTCCACTTTCACTTCTGGATCCACATCTGGTGCCACAACTGGATTCTCCTCTGGATCCTCTGCTTCCACCTTTGCAGGAAATGATGGCGAAAGTGTTGCAGTAATTTTGGCTGGAAACTCTGTGCCAACAGGAGTCACTCGTGGTCAGATCCAGGTTTCTGTCCCTGCTACCAGCACCTCTGGAATCAGTTCTGGCTCAACCTTTACATCTGGTTCCAGTTTCAATGCTGGATCCACTAGTGGAGTAACATCAACTGGTTCCTCTGCTGGTCTATCTGGTTCTAGGTTTACCTCTGGTTCATCCTCTGGATCATCTGGTTCTAGGTTCACTTCTGGCTCATCATCTGGATCAGCTGGCTCTGGCTTGACTTCTGGCTCATCTGGTTCTGCCTTCACCGCTGGCTTGTCTGCTGGCTCATCTGGTTCCAGATTTACCTCAGGTGCATCTACTGGGTCCACTACATCTTCATTTACCTCTGGTACATCGACCAAGATTCACGCCGGAAAGGTTGGTGACAGTGTTGCAGTTATCCTAGCAGGACAGGGTATCCCAGCTGGAGTCACTCGTGGCCAGGCAGCCTTCCAGGTTGCAGCAGTTGGTGCTAATGCTGCCTCTGGAGCTTCAGGAAACAGGGGAGCTAGCTTCACCTCTGGATCA
Source organism: Penaeus vannamei (assembly GCF_042767895.1). Taxonomy (NCBI): domain Eukaryota; kingdom Metazoa; phylum Arthropoda; class Malacostraca; order Decapoda; family Penaeidae; genus Penaeus; species Penaeus vannamei. The sequence continues at coordinate 16,158,350 of NC_091558.1, read as the reverse complement.
ACCTTTTCTTCTGATTCCTCTGCCGAAACTAGCTTCTCCGCTGGCTCTGCCGAAACTAGCTTCTCCGCTGGCTCTGCCGAAACTACAGGATCTCAGTTCACATCCTCTGCTGGTACTTCCTCAGGATCATCTTCCACTTTCACTTCTGGATCCACATCTGGTGCCACAACTGGATTCTCCTCCGGATCTTCTGCTTCCACCTTTGCAGGAAATAATGGCGAAAGTGTTGCAGTAATTTTGGCTGGAAACACTGTGCCAACAGGAGTCACTCGTGGTCAGATCCAGGTTTCTGTCCCTGCTACCAGCACCTCTGGAATCAGTTCTGGCTCAACCTTTACATCTGGTTCCAGTTTCAATGCTGGATCCACTAGTGGAGTAACATCAACTGGTTCCTCTGCTGGTCTATCTGGTTCTAGGTTTACCTCTGGTTCATCCTCTGGATCATCTGGTTCTAGGTTCACATCTGGCACATCAGCTGGATCCTCAGGTTCCAGATTTACTTCTGGCTCAACAACTGGATCTACCACATTTACATCTGGCACATCAA
>NC_091558.1:16132803-16142803 GCF_042767895.1 Penaeus vannamei | reverse complement strand
GAAGGTAAAGAAGCCTCTGGGAGTTGGAGAGGGAGACTGGGTCATGCTTCAGGTGAGCGAAGGAAGGCAAAGAAGCCTCTGGGAGTTGGAAAGGGAGACTGGGTCATGCTTCAGGCGAGCGAAGGAAGGCAAAGAAGCCTCTGGGAGTTGGAGAGGGAGACTGGGTCATGCTTCAGGCGAGCGAAGGAAGCCAAAGAAGCCCCTGGGAGTTGGAAAGGGAGACTGGGTCATGCTTCAGGCGAGCGAAGGAAGCCAAAGAAGCCTCTGGGAGTTGGAAAGGGAGACTGGGTCATGCTTCAGGCGAGCGAAGGAAGCCAAAGAAGCCTCTGGGAGTTGGAAAGGGAGACTGGGTCATGCTTCAGGCGAGCGAAGGAAGCCAAAGAAGCCTCTGGGAGTTGGAAAGGGAGACTGGGTCATGCTTCAGGCGAGCGAAGGAAGCCAAAGAAGCCTCTGGGAGTTGGAAAGGGAGACTGGGTCATGCTTCAGGCGAGCGAAGGAAGCCAAAGAAGCCTCTGGGAGTTGGAAAGGGAGACTGGGTCATGCTTCAGGCGAGCGAAGGAAGCCAAAGAAGCCTCTGGGAGTTGGAAAGGGAGACTGGGTCATGCTTCAGGCGAGCGAAGGAAGCCAAAGAAGCCTCTGGGAGTTGGAAAGGGAGACTGGGTCATGCTTCAGGCGAGCGAAGGAAGCCAAAGAAGCCTCTGGGAGTTGGAAAGGGAGACTGGGTCATGCTTCAGGCGAGCGAAGGAAGCCAAAGAAGCCTCTGGGAGTTGGAAAGGGAGACTGGGTTATGCTTCAGTTGAGCGAAGGAAGCCAAAGAAGCCTCTGGGAGTTGGAAAGGGAGACTGGGTCATGCTTCAGGCGAGCGAAGGAAGGCAAAGAAGCCTCTGGGAGTTGGAAAGGGAGACTGGGTCATGCTTCAGGCGAGCGAAGGAAGCCAAAGAAGCCTCTGGGAGTTGGAAAGGGAGACTGGGTCATGCTTCAGGCGAGCGAAGGAAGCCAAAGAAGCCTCTGGGAGTTGGAAAGGGAGACTGGGTCATGCTTCAGGCGAGCGAAGGAAGCCAAAGAAGCCTCTGGGAGTTGGAAAGGGAGACTGGGTCATACTTCAGGCGAGCGAAGGAAGCCAAAGAAGCCCCTTGAGTTGGAAAGGGAGACTGGGTCATGCTTCAGGCGAGCGAAGGAAGCCAAAGAAGCCTCTGGGAGTTGGAGAGGGAGACTGGGTCATGCTTCAGTTGAGCGAAGGAAGCCAAAGAAGCCTCTGGGAGTTGGAAAGGGAGACTGGGTCATGCTTCAGGCGAGCGAAGGAAGGCAAAGAAGCCTCTGGGAGTTGGAGAGGGAGACTGGGTCATGCTTCAGGCGAGCGAAGGAAGCCAAAGAAGCCTCTGGGAGTTGGAAAGGGAGACTGGGTCATGCTTCAGGCGAGCGAAGGAAGCCAAAGAAGCCTCTGGGAGTTGGAAAGGGAGACTGGGTCATGCTTCAGGCGAGCGAAGGAAGCCAAAGAAGCCTCTGGGAGTTGGAAGGGGAGACTGGGTCATGCTTCAGGCGAGCTAAGGAAGCCAAAGAAGCCTCTGGGAGTTGGAAAGGGAGACTGGGTCATGCTTCAGTTGAGCGAAGGAAGCCAAAGAAGCCTCTGGGAGTTGGAAAGGGAGACTGGGTCATGCTTCAGGCGAGCGAAGGAAGCCAAAGAAGCCTCTGGGAGTTGGAAAGGGAGACTGGGTCATGCTTCAGGCGAGCGAAGGAAGGCAAAGAAGCCTCTGGGAGTTGGAAAGGGAGACTGGGTCATGCTTCAGGCGAGCGAAGGAAGCCAAAGAAGCCTCTGGGAGTTGGAAAGGGAGACTGGGTCATGCTTCAGGCGAGCGAAGGAAGCCAAAGAAGCCTCTGGGAGTTGGAAAGGGAGACTGGGTTATGCTTCAGTTGAGCGAAGGAAGCCAAAGAAGCCTCTGGAAGTTGGAAAGGGAGACTGTGTCATGCTTCAGGCGAGCGAAGGAAGGTAAAGAAGCCTCTGGGAGTTGGAAAGGGAGACTGGGTCATGCTTCAGGCGAGCGAAGGAAGCCAAAGAAGCCCCTGGGAGTTGGAAAGGGAGACTGGGTCATGCTTCAGGCGAGCGAAGGAAGCCAAAGAAGCCTCTGGGAGTTGGAAAGGGAGACTGGGTCATGCTTCAGGCGAGCGAAGGAAGCCAAAGAAGCCTCTGGGAGTTGGAAAGGGAGACTGGGTCATGCTTCAGGCGAGCGAAGGAAGCCAAAGAAGCCTCTGGGAGTTGGAAAGGGAGACTGGGTCATGCTTCAGGCGAGCGAAGGAAGCCAAAGAAGCCTCTGGGAGTTGGAAAGGGAGACTGGGTCATGCTTCAGGCGAGCGAAGGAAGCCAAAGAAGCCTCTGGGAGTTGGAAAGGGAGACTGGGTCATGCTTCAGGCGAGCGAAGGAAGCCAAAGAAGCCTCTGGGAGTTGGAAAGGGAGACTGGGTCATGCTTCAGGCGAGCGAAGGAAGCCAAAGAAGCTTCTGGGAGTTGGAAAGGGAGACTGGGTCATGCTTCAGGCGAGCGAAGGAAGCCAAAGAAGCCTCTGGGAGTTGGAAAGGGAGACTGGGTCATGCTTCAGGCGAGCGAAGGAAGCCAAAGAAGCCCCTGGGAGTTGGAAAGGGAGAGTGGGTCATGCTTCAGGCGAGCGAAGGAAGCCGAAGAAGCCTCTGGGAGTTGGAAGGGGAGACTGGGTCATGCTTCAGGCGAGCGAAGGAAGGCAAAGAAGCCTCTGGGAGTTGGAAAGGGAGACTGGGTCATGCTTCAGGCGAGCGAAGGAAGGTAAAGAAGCCTCTGGGAGTTGGAAAGGGAGACTGGGTCATGCTTCAGGCGAGCGAAGGAAGGTAAAGAAGCCCCTTGGAGTTGGAAAGGGAGACTGGGTCATGCTTCAGGCGAGCGAAGGAAGCCAAAGAAGCCCCTGGGAGTTGGAAAGGGAGACTGGGTCATGCTTCAGGCGAGCGAAGGAAGCCAAAGAAGCCCCTGGGAGTTGGAAAGGGAGACTGGGTCATGCTTCAGGCGAGCGAAGGAAGCCAAAGAAGCCTTTGGGAGTTGGAGAAGGAGACTGGGTCATGCTTCAGTTGAGCGAAGGAAGCCAAAGAAGCCTCTGGGAGTTGGAAAGGGAGACTGGGTCATGCTTCAGGCGAGCGAAGGAAGCCAAAGAAGCCTCTGGGAGTTGGAGAAGGAGACTGGGTCATGCTTCAGGCGAGCGAAGGAAGCCAAAGAAGCCTCTGGGAGTTGGAAAGGGAGACTGGGTCATGCTTCAGACGAGCGAAGGAAGCCAAAGAAGCCTCTGGGAGTTGGAAGGGGAGACTGGGTCATGCTTCAGGCGAGCGAAGGAAGCCAAAGAAGCCTCTGGGAGTTGGAAAGGGAGACTGGGTCATGCTTCAGGCGAGCGAAGGAAGCCAAAGAAGCCCCTGGGAGTTGGAGAGGGAGACTGGGTCATGCTTCAGGCGAGCGAAGGAAGCCAAAGAAGCCTCTGGGAGTTGGAAAGGGAGACTGGGTCATGCTTCAGGCGAGCGAAGGAAGCCAAAGAAGCCTCTGGGAGTTGGAAAGGGAGACTGGGTCATGCTTCAGGCGAGCGAAGGAAGCCAAAGAAGCCTCTGGGAGTTGGAAAGGGAGACTGGGTCATGCTTCAGGCGAGCGAAGGAAGCCAAAGAAGCCTCTGGGAGTTGGAAGGGGAGACTGGGTCATGCTTCAGGCGAGCGAAGGAAGCCAAAGAAGCCTCTGGGAGTTGGAAAGGGAGACTGGGTCATGCTTCAGGCGAGCGAAGGAAGCCAAAGAAGCCTCTGGGAGTTGGAAAGGGAGACTGGGTCATGCTTCAGGCGAGCGAAGGAAGCCAAAGAAGCCTCTGGGAGTTGGAAAGGGAGACTGGGTCATGCTTCAGGCGAGCGAAGGAAGCCAAAGAAGCCTCTGGGAGTTGGAAAGGGAGACTGGGTCATGCTTCAGGCGAGCGAAGGAAGCCAAAGAAGCCTCTGGGAGTTGGAAAGGGAGACTGGGTCATGCTTCAGGCGAGCGAAGGAAGCCAAAGAAGCCTCTGGGAGTTGGAAAGGGAGACTGGGTCATGCTTCAGGCGAGCGAAGGAAGCCAAAGAAGCCTCTGGGAGTTGGAAAGGGAGACTGGGTCATGCTTCAGGCGAGCGAAGGAAGCCAAAGAAGCCTCTGGGAGTTGGAAAGGGAGACTGGGTCATGCTTCAGGCGAGCGAAGGAAGCCAAAGAAGCCTCTGGGAGTTGGAGAGGGAGACTGGGTCATGCTTCAGGCGAGCGAAGGAAGCCAAAGAAGCCTCTGGGAGTTGGAAAGGGAGACTGGGTCATGCTTCAGGCGAGCGAAGGAAGCCAAAGAAGCCTCTGGGAGTTGGAAAGGGAGACTGGGTCATGCTTCAGGCGAGCGAAGGAAGCCAAAGAAGCCTCTGGGAGTTGGAAAGGGAGACTGGGTCATGCTTCAGGCGAGCGAAGGAAACCAAAGAAGCACCTGGGAGTTGGAGAGGGAGACTGGGTCATGCTTCAGGCGAGCGAAGGAAGCCAAAGAAGCCTCTGGGAGTTGGAGAGGGAGACTGGGTCATGCTTCAGGCGAGCGAAGGAAGCCAAAGAAGCCTCTGGGAGTTGGAAAGGGAGACTGGGTCATGCTTCAGGCGAGCGAAGGAAGCCAAAGAAGCCTCTGGGAGTTGGAAAGGGAGACTGGGTCATGCTTCAGGCGAGCGAAGGAAGCCAAAGAAGCCTCTGGGAGTTGGAGAGGGAGACTGGGTCATGCTTCAGGCGAGCGAAGGAAGCCAAAGAAGCCTCTGGGAGTTGGAGAGGGAGACTGGGTCATGCTTCAGGCGAGCGAAGGAAGCCAAAGAAGCCTCTGGGAGTTGGAAGGGGAGACTGGGTCATGCTTCAGGCGAGCGAAGGAAGCCAAAGAAGCCTCTGGGAGTTGGAAAGGGAGACTGGGTCATGCTTCAGGCGAGCGAAGGAAGCCAAAGAAGCCTCTGGGAGTTGGAGAGGGAGACTGGGTCATGCTTCAGGCGAGCGAAGGAAGCCAAAGAAGCCTCTGGGAGTTGGAAAGGGAGACTGGGTCATGCTTCAGGCGAGCGAAGGAAGCCAAAGAAGCCTCTGGGAGTTGGAGAGGGAGACTGGGTCATGCTTCAGGCGAGCGAAGGAAGCCAAAGAAGCCTCTGGGAGTTGGAAGGGGAGACTGGGTCATGCTTCAGGCGAGCGAAGGAAGCCAAAGAAGCCTCTGGGAGTTGGAAAGGGAGACTGGGTCATGCTTCAGGCGAGCGAAGGAAGCCAAAGAAGCCTCTGGGAGTTGGAAAGGGAGACTGGGTCATGCTTCAGGCGAGCGAAGGAAGCCAAAGAAGCCTCTGGGAGTTGGAAAGGGAGACTGGGTCATGCTTCAGGCGGGCGAAGGAAGCCAAAGAAGCCTCTGGGAGTTGGAAAGGGAGACTGGGTCATGCTTCAGGCGAGCGAAGGAAGCCAAAGAAGCCTCTGGGAGTTGGAAAGGGAGACTGGGTCATGCTTCAGGCGAGCGAAGGAAGCCAAAGAAGCCTCTGGGAGTTGGAAAGGGAGACTGGGTCATGCTTCAGGCGAGCGAAGGAAGCCAAAGAAGCCTCTGGGAGTTGGAAAGGGAGACTGGGTCATGCTTCAGGCGAGCGAAGGAAGCCAAAGAAGCCTCTGGGAGTTGGAAGGGGAGACTGGGTCATGCTTCAGGCGAGCGAAGGAAGCCAAAGAAGCCTCTGGGAGTTGGAAAGGGAGACTGGGTCATGCTTCAGGCGAGCGAAGGAAGCCAAAGAAGCCTCTGGGAGTTGGAAAGGGAGACTGGGTCATGCTTCAGGCGAGCGAAGGAAGCCAAAGAAGCCTCTGGGAGTTGGAAAGGGAGACTGGGTCATGCTTCAGGCGAGCGAAGGAAGCCAAAGAAGCCTCTGGGAGTTGGAGAGGGAGACTGGGTCATGCTTCAGGCGAGCGAAGGAAGCCAAAGAAGCCTCTGGGAGTTGGAAAGGGAGACTGGGTCATGCTTCAGGCGAGCGAAGGAAGCCAAAGAAGCCTCTGGGAGTTGGAGAGGGAGACTGGGTCATGCTTCAGGCCAGAGAAGGAAGCCAAAGAAGCCTCTGGGAGTTGGAAAGGGAGACTGTGTCATGCTTCAGGCGAGCGAAGGAAGCCAAAGAAGACCTGGGAGTTGGAAAGGGAGACTGGGTCATGCTTCAGGCGAGCGAAGGAAGCCAAAGAAGCCTCTGGGAGTTGGATGGGGAGACTGGGTCATGCTTCAGGCGAGCGAAGGAAGCCAAAGAAGCCTCTGGGAGTTGGAAAGGGAGACTGGGTCATGCTTCAGGCGAGCGAAGGAAGCCAAAGAAGCCTCTGGGAGTTGGAGAGGGAGACTGGGTCATGCTTCAGGCGAGCGAAGGAAGCCAAAGAAGCCTCTGGGAGTTGGAAAGGGAGACTGGGTCATGCTTCAGGCGAGCGAAGGAAGCCAAAGAAGCCTCTGGGAGTTGGAGAGGGAGACTGGGTCATGCTTCAGGCGAGCGAAGGAAGCCAAAGAAGCCTCTGGGAGTTGGAAAGGGAGACTGGGTCATGCTTCAGGCGAGCGAAGGAAGCCAAAGAAGCCTCTGGGAGTTGGAAAGGGAGACTGGGTCATGCTTCAGGCGAGCGAAGGAAGCCAAAGAAGCCTCTGGGAGTTGGAAAGGGAGACTGGGTCATGCTTCAGGCGAGCGAAGGAAGCCAAAGAAGCCCCTGGGAGTTGGAAAGGGAGACTGGGTCATGCTTCAGGCGAGCGAAGGAAGCCAAAGAAGCCTCTGGGAGTTGGAAAGGGAGACTGGGTCATGCTTCAGGCGAGCGAAGGAAGCCAAAGAAGCCTCTGGGAGTTGGAAAGGGAGACTGGGTCATGCTTCAGGCGAGCGAAGGAAGCCAAAGAAGCCCCTGGGAGTTGGAAAGGGAGACTGGGTCATGCTTCAGGCGAGCGAAGGAAGCCAAAGAAGCCCCTGGGAGTTGGAAAGGGAGACTGGGTCATGCTTCAGGCGAGCGAAGGAAGCCAAAGAAGCCTCTGGGAGTTGGAAAGGGAGACTGGGTCATGCTTCAGGCGAGCGAAGGAAGCCAAAGAAGCCTCTGGGAGTTGGAAAGGGAGACTGGGTCATGCTTCAGGCGAGCGAAGGAAGCCAAAGAAGCCCCTGGGAGTTGGAAAGGGAGACTGGGTCATGCTTCAGGCGAGCGAAGGAAGCCAAAGAAGCCTCTGGGAGTTGGAAAGGGAGACTGGGTCATGCTTCAGGCGAGCGAAGGAAGCCAAAGAAGCCTCTGGGAGTTGGAAAGGGAGACTGGGTCATGCTTCAGGCGAGCGAAGGAAGCCAAAGAAGCCTCTGGGAGTTGGAAAGGGAGACTGGGTCATGCTTCAGGCGAGCGAAGGAAGCCAAAGAAGCCCCTGGGAGTTGGAAAGGGAGACTGGGTCATGCTTCAGGCGAGCGAAGGAAGCCAAAGAAGCCTCTGGGAGTTGGAAAGGGAGACTGTGGGTCATGCTTCAGGCGAGCGAAGGAAGCCAAAGAAGCCTCTGGGAGTTGGAAAGGGAGACTGGGTCATGCTTCAGGCGAGCGAAGGAAGCCAAAGAAGCCTCTGGGAGTTGGAAGGGGAGACTGGGTCATGCTTCAGGCGAGCGAAGGAAGCCAAAGAAGCCTCTGGGAGTTGGAAAGGGAGACTGGGTCATGCTTCAGGCGAGCGAAGGAAGCCAAAGAAGCCTCTGGGAGTTGGAAAGGGAGACTGGGTCATGCTTCAGGCGAGCGAAGGAAGCCAAAGAAGCCTCTGGGAGTTGGAAAGGGAGACTGGGTCATGCTTCAGGCGAGCGAAGGAAGCCAAAGAAGCCTCTGGGAGTTGGAAAGGGAGACTGGGTCATGCTTCAGGCGAGCGAAGGAAGCCAAAGAAGCCTCTGGGAGTTGGAAAGGGAGACTGGGTCATGCTTCAGGCGAGCGAAGGAAGCCAAAGAAGCCTCTGGGAGTTGGAAAGGGAGACTGGGTCATGCTTCAGGCGAGCGAAGGAAGCCAAAGAAGCCTCTGGGAGTTGGAAAGGGAGACTGGGTCATGCTTCAGGCGAGCGAAGGAAGCCAAAGAAGCCTCTGGGAGTTGGAAAGGGAGACTGGGTCATGCTTCAGGCGAGCGAAGGAAGCCAAAGAAGCCTCTGGGAGTTGGAAAGGGAGACTGGGTCATGCTTCAGGCGAGCGAAGGAAGCCAAAGAAGCCTCTGGGAGTTGGAAAGGGAGACTGGGTCATGCTTCAGGCGAGCGAAGGAAGCCAAAGAAGCCTCTGGGAGTTGGAAAGGGAGACTGGGTCATGCTTCAGGCGAGCGAAGGAAGCCAAAGAAGCCTCTGGGAGTTGGAGAGGGAGACTGGGTCATGCTTCAGGCGAGCGAAGGAAGCCAAAGAAGCCTCTGGGAGTTGGAAAGGGAGACTGGGTCATGCTTCAGGCGAGCGAAGGAAGCCAAAGAAGCCCCTGGGAGTTGGAAAGGGAGACTGGGTCATGCTTCAGGCGAGCGAAGGAAGCCAAAGAAGCCTCTGGGAGTTGGAGAGGGAGACTGGGTCATGCTTCAGGCGAGCGAAGGAAGCCAAAGAAGCCTCTGGGAGTTGGAGAGGGAGACTGGGTCATGCTTCAGGCGAGCGAAGGAAGCCAAAGAAGCCCCTGGGAGTTGGAAAGGGAGACTGGGTCATGCTTCAGGCGAGCGAAGGAAGCCAAAGAAGCCTCTGGGAGTTGGAAAGGGAGACTGGGTCATGCTTCAGGCGAGCGAAGGAAGCCAAAGAAGCCTCTGGGAGTTGGAGAGGGAGACTGGGTCATGCTTCAGGCGAGCGAAGGAAGCCAAAGAAGCCTCTGGGAGTTGGAAAGGGAGACTGGGTCATGCTTCAGGCGAGCGAAGGAAGCCAAAGAAGCCCCTGGGAGTTGGAAAGGGAGACTGGGTCATGCTTCAGGCGAGCGAAGGAAGCCAAAGAAGCCTCTGGGAGTTGGAAAGGGAGACTGGGTCATGCTTCAGGCGAGCGAAGGAAGCCAAAGAAGCCTCTGGGAGTTGGAAAGGGAGACTGGGTCATGCTTCAGACGAGCGAAGGAAGCCAAAGAAGCCTCTGGGAGTTGGAGAGGGAGACCGGGTCATCCTTCAGGCGAGCGAAGGAAGCCAAAGAAGCCCTTGGGAGTTGGAAAGGGAGACTGAGTCATGCTTCAGGCGAGCGAAGGAAGCCAAAGAAGCCCCTGGGAGTTGGAAAGGGAGACTGGGTCATGCTTCAGGCGAGCGAAGGAAGCCAAAGAAGCCCTTGGGAGTTGGAGAGGGAGACTGGGTCATGCTTCAGGCGAGCGAAGGAAGCCAAAGAAGCCTCTGGGAGTTGGAAAGGGAGACTGGGTCATGCTTCAGGCGAGCGAAGGAAGCCAAAGAAGCCTCTGGGAGTTGGAAAGGGAGACTGGGTCATGCTTCAGGCGAGCGAAGGAAGCCAAAGAAGCCTCTGGGAGTTGGAAAGGGAGACTGGGTCATGCTTCAGGCGAGCGAAGGAAGCCAAAGAAGCCTCTGGGAGTTGGAAAGGGAGACTGGGTCATGCTTCAGGCGAGCGAAGGAAGCCAAAGAAGCCTCTGGGAGTTGGAAAGGGAGACTGGGTCATGCTTCAGGCGAGCGAAGGAAGCCAAAGAAGCCTCTGGGAGTTGGAAAGGGAGACTGGGTCATGCTTCAGGCGAGCGAAGGAAGCCAAAGAAGCCTCTGGGAGTTGGAAAGGGAGACTGGGTCATGCTTCAGACGAGCGAAGGAAGCCAAAGAAGCCTCTGGGAGTTGGAAAGGGAGACTGGGTCATGCTTCAGGCGAGCGAAGGAAGCCAAAGAAGCCCCTGGGAGTTGGAAAGGGAGACTGGGTCATGCTTCAGGCGAGCGAAGGAAGCCAAAGAAGCCTCTGGGAGTTGGAAAGGGAGACTGTGTCATGCTTCAAGCGAGTGAAGGAAGCCAAAGAAGCCTCTGAGAGTTGAAGAGGGAAACTGGGTCATGCTTCAGGCGAGCGAAGGAAGCCAAAGAAGCCTCT
>NC_091558.1:16127803-16130303 GCF_042767895.1 Penaeus vannamei | reverse complement strand
AGTTTCTGTTCCGTCGTGAAACGCGGACTGACAAACGGACTGGCAGCCTTTACTTAGCGTCTCGAAACTTGTCCCGAACACGTCCGCCGCCGAGTCTTGCGAAATGCTGAAGCCTGAAGGACGGAAGGCGCCCGGTTGAAGACACAAAGGAACCGGGGTCTCTGCTTCGCGTCGTCTGTTCTCGATCCTCTTCCCCGTCTTCACTCCCGAGGTAGCGAGACGCAAGGAGAGTTAAGAAATATATAACGTACTTCATTGATTTATTGCACATGTATTGTGGGTGAGCCGTTGCGATGATGTTCTGTTTAAATTTTGTTTCTGGAGTACATAGTTATTACAGAAAATCGTATTTCTCTTTAAAATAGTTTCTTATCTCTTCAAAAATGGTAAGTCGAGAAGATGTAGGGCTATAGAACACAGAGGCTGGTAGTGAGCATATCTCTCTGATTGCAGAAAGAAATAAGCAAAGGACAAACACGCAAAGGAAATAAAGCAGAAAGATTAGCATATCAGAAAGGTTATCCGAAGATCAGCATTTCTCTGTAGGAATATCGTATATCGCAAAAAAGAGAAGACTATGACAAAGACCAGAAAAAATACATAAAGCAAAAATGAAGACGAGTTCTATAATACCACAGTACCAGCCCAGGATCACAAGAGTAAAACGTGTATCGCATATAATGGCGTGATCTCCTCCACAAAAGAACCCCCCTCCAAAAAAAAAAAAAAAAAATGGAAAAAAACTGATGGAGCCACAAGTGAATTACCGAAACGAAAGAGCAGAGAAAACGAAGACTGGAGTTCTAGAATACAACAATACCAAACCAGCATCACAAGGGTCAAACGTATAGCGCATATAATAGTTTGATATCCTCCAAAAATGAAACAAAAACAGAAAAAAACAACACTGATAAAGCCACAATTAAAATACCGAAACGAAAGAGCAGAGAAAACGAAGAGGACAGTTTCAGAACGCAGGAACGCACGAGCGAGAGGTCCGTGAGGCGAGAAGGGGCTCGAAATTGGCAGACATCGCGATGATGCAACTCCGAGGGGCTTCTTTGGCTTCCTTCGCTCGCCTGAAGCCTCCCGAATCCCCTTGGCGAACCTCGACGGGCGAACGCTGTGTCAATAGAGGGCGTACGAAGGGAAATGATTTAACGAGGTTACGAAACATGTAGATTGTATGAGGTGGAAATCATTCAATGAGGTTACAAAATCTTACGTAATGTATATATGAGGTGGGAATGGTTCAGTGGGTACAGCTATTGTTGTCATTTCATATTAATAATGAGGTACGAGGGAAATTATTTAATGAGGTTACAAAATACATGTAGTATGTTTGAGGAATGAATGATCGCGAGGTTACAAAAACAAACAAACAAACAAACAAACAAACAAAAAACAACAACAACAAAAAAACACCTGTAACGCATACGAGGTAGAAATGATTCAGTGTTTACAGCTGCTGGGATCAGATTGTACTAATATTGAGACTAAGAAAAAAGTTAATATTATATCTAAAAATGGCAAGACGAGCTATTGATTGTCTTATTGAGGAAAGACTGAAGATTCATGAGTACTTTTATGTTCTGGATTTCTGTTTTTTTCTTGTTTTTTTTTTATTCTCCTTTCTCTTTCGTCATTTTCAGTCTCTTTTCTGTTTTCTCTCTGTGTGTATATATATATATGCCTGTCCCCTAACTAACAACCTCTGTCCTGTGTCTCTGCCTGTCTTTCTCTCTCACTCTCTATCTTCCTCCCTCTTTCCTCCTCCTCTCTCTCCCTACTTCTTTCCTCCTCCTCTCTCACCCTCCCTCTTTCCTCTTTTCTCCTTCCTTCCCTCCCTCTTCCCTTCTTTTCCATTCCCTCCCTCTTTCCTCCTTTCTACCTCTCTCTTTCCTCTCCTCTCTCTCTCTCCCTCTTTCCTCCTTTCTCAATCTCTCTTTCATCTCCTCCCTCTTTCCTCCCTTTCTCTCTCCTGGAAGTCAGTCAAAGGAGATTGTTTTCGAACCCTGGCAGCGTCGCCTCCTCAAGACATCGCTAAGTGGGCTTCGGGAGTAACTCAGGGAGACCAAGGAGCATCGTGGTCGCTATGTAGTGTTTTTTTTTTTTTTTTTTTTTTTTTTTTTTAGTAGAGCATTATAATCAGGAGGGTTGTGCTGATGAGGCGAAGGTACCGGGAGCTGTCGATAATTGGTTGTAGATTGTTATTTTTTTTATCTATTATTATCATTTTTTAGGTGTGTTTAATCGCTATGCTTCTGTCTGCCTAGTCTGTCTGTGGCTTTCTTTCTCTTTGTTTCAGCTTGCCTCTGTCTCTGTTTATTTCTCTCTCGCTTCTCTTTCATTCATTCTATCTCTCACCCCTCTTTCTCATTCCTCATTTTGTTTGTAGAAGAGTACAGGGAGTCCTTGGTTTACGACGGTCTCGACTTACGACGCTGGAAATCATGTACAGTATTTACAGTTTGTCTTCCATGCGTTCCTTTAGCCCTAG
>NC_091558.1:16115303-16117803 GCF_042767895.1 Penaeus vannamei | reverse complement strand
TGCCTTTGACAATGGGTGCCTCTTGCCTTAAGCTTCTAAAGTGGCTAATGAGAACAACGGGAGCAGTTCAAAGATTCATGAAGTTTTGGAGCTCGACAAGGGCAATAACCCAAGCGATCAAACACTATCATTATCTCAGAGCATCATTAGCTTCACTATAAATATTACCATCGTCATGTGATTATTATTATTATAATTTTTGTTATTACTATTACTAGTGTCATCATTATAGTTATTATCATCATTATTATCTTTACTGTTATTGTTATCATAGATATTATTATCGTTATCATTATTATCGCTATTATGATTATTGTCATTATCATCATGATTATCATTAAGGTTATTATCATTTTAAATATCAATATCGTAATCACTATCATCACTATTATGATTATTGTTATCATCATCATCATTATTATCAATATCCTTATCATTATTATTATGATAATAATTATTATGATCATCGTTATTATCTTTTTTGTATAATTTTAGCTATTGTTATTTCTATTTCTATTTTCATTATTTTCATCATTATTGTTATTATTGGTATTAAGTATGATGATGATAATTATGATAATCATAATTTTTACTATCATCATCATTATCATTGTTATTATCATCAACGCTATTATTGTTTTTCTCATTAAAATTGTTGTTGTTCTTCTTACTATTATTATCATTATTGTTAATATCAATATTATTGTCATTATCATTATTACTATCACTGTTCTCATTATCATCCTTGTTAGTATTATCATTATTACTATTATTATCATTATCATCGTTATCATTTTTTATCGTTATCAGTCAATATCATTATGCTGATATCATTATTTCTATTAATATTAATACGATAATTATCATAATTGTTATTATCATCATTAATATTGTTATTATCATTATCATCATTATTATCATCATCATCATAATTATTCTCTTATCATTAGTATCATTGGAATTATCATTACTAATATCATTGTCATTGCTGACACTATAAGCATTATTACTAGCAATATGATTCCCATTAAATCTATTTTGTCTACTAACATTATACTCATCATTCCATTTTGCCATCATTATCAGTATCATCCTCTTTATCTCTTTTTCTTTTACTTACCATTTTTATCTTCAGTATCATTGTTATTGTTTTATTCTAACAAAAAGAATTATTCTATTTAACAAATGATCATTAATCTTATTTAAATATCAATAATGATTCTTTATGTTATATTCATTATTGTTATGAATATTAATATCACCACCGTCAGTATTACTACTGATATCATTGTCATTATCATAATAATAAGCATTAACATTGAATCTTAAAAAAATGATAAAAACAGCGAATTACTGGGGACAGAGAAAGAAAGGAAAAGAGAAAAAGTCAGAAAAAAGTTATACTAAAAGAGGAACGGAAGGAAAATATTTATAAAACAACAGAAAAGTAGACGAAAATGGAGAGAACGAATGACCTACGAGGTAAAAGGAAGGAGAGAGCGCGAAGGGAAGAGGGATATTAAGATAGATGGAGGGGAGGGGATATCACGAGGGAGGGAGGGTGGAGGAGGCAGGGGGGAGGGAAGGGGACCCCGCAAGGTGGGCCCGGTGTCAGTGTTGCTCCGGCCCGCATGGGGGTTGCACGTGCTCGTCGCTACAGTCACCCCGTCTCACACGCGCGCTGGAGGCCGTCCCGCTGATGCACCTGAGCACGTGGGCGAGGTAGCGAGGCGGAGGGAGAGAGGAAGAGCGGAGTGGGCGTGCGTTCGTGTGGTGACGGCATCTGCGGCTTTCGTGCCCGAGTGAAGGGACGAAGAGATTGGTGTCCGTCCTCTGCCCCGGATGTCACCACGTGTTGCGCGGCGCCGAGGTTGCCGAGCTGCGTGCCCGTCGGGGTGTGAGTGATCTCGCGGGCGGCGCTCCTCCGGCCGAGGGAAGGAGGGCGAGGTCTGAGGAGCAGCACTTCCAGCGTGCAGGGGGAGCTGTGGCTGTGGTGCTCGAGCTGCGAGGCTGTGTATCATGTAATCGCGACGGGCGAGCGGGAGGTTCGACGCCGCGACTGGTTGCGTGAGGTTGGGTGTGTTGCGAGGGGTTGCGGGCGCAGCAGCCACGGTGCCGGCGTGGCCACGGCGGCGGCAGTGCAGTGTGATAAGGTGTGATGTTAAGGTTGTGGTGCCAGTAGTGAGGTGTGGTGGTGGGGCTGTGGTGGTGGGGCTGTGTTAGGAGTGGCGAGGTGTGGTGTGGGGGTTGCTGGCCCCATGGTGACCCACAGCCAGGGGAGTTACAGGGGGTCGTCCCTCTCACCTTAGACGATATGGAGGGCGTGTGTGAGGGGGCGGGGGAAATGCCCCTGCCCCAAGATCCCATTCCCGCGCCCCCCATGTTCAGTGGGGAGTCTCCGGGGGTCCCTGAGACCACCTCCGAGGAGGAGTCGCTGTACGGCGCCCTTCTGGAGCGCCTGCGGGACGAGGAGGAGAGCGAGTCGTGGGCGGCGGGGATG
>NC_091558.1:16077803-16082803 GCF_042767895.1 Penaeus vannamei | reverse complement strand
GCCTATGTGTGTATGAGGGAGTGCGTATGTATGTATATAACATGCCGTGCGATATATATATTTGTATATGTGTAATGTTTTTCACAGCTTGCTCGCACCTGTCTTCTGAAAAAAAAAAAAAAAAAATCTATATACACATTGGTCTCATAGAAACAACAATGCACGCAGTTTATGTTTCTTTCGCGTGTTTCCCTGCATCCATTTCTGACTCAGGAAAAAAGACAACATTCGGGGAAAAAAGTATATATATAAGTTAATAATTCCATTTATAATTCGGATCCCCTATTCAAACATGGCAGCCTTTCCTCCCGTAAACCTTTTTATCCCAAATTCCCGTCGCGTTAATGAGAGTGACTTGGGAGAAACCTGATTCCGTGCTTCGAGGCCTCCTATACATTTTCGTTACCGAGACATTCCTTGAGCAATATTCGGCAGAAGGAAAAGTTTTCGTAATTCACCCAAATAGGATCTTACTCCGTCGTCTACCATGCGACAACGAGGAGGGGAGAAGGAGGGGGGGGGGGGGATCCTGGCCAGTTCTTGCGGTCGATCGCTCACTTGTTTCCCTTTTAAGCCTGGTGCTGTAGTTCTCCTTCCCAAATCTTTAACGGAATTATTTGGTTCGTATTCTCCCGTGAGTATTTATCGATGAAGGAATCAGCAATGCGCTAATTAACGAGACAGCGAGATCTGGCATCCACCACAGCCCATGTAAAACACTTGCCTCATGAACTCCAAATTCCTGTTGTACGCGTGGATTCTTTTACGATTATGCCAAGGCCTTAAAAGTGGTTTGGAATCCGAGCACACGCGCCGACTTCCACCGGGGGCTTCGCTGTCTGTAAACACTTCTGTAATACGAGCAGAAGCAAGCTCCGCCCCCTGTGCATGAAGGTATGTAACCCCGCCCTCTTTTTTTCCTCTCTCGGATGCTAATATACCTTCCTTTAATTCTTGGGTGGAGGATTATTTACTGACAATTACAGCGTTGCTAGCTCACGGTGCTGAGATGAAGACGGGAGGAGAAACTTTCAGCTGAATAAAAAAGGAAGAAAAACAGCAGGTATACCAATTTTGGAAAATAGGTACCCCCAATTTTGGAAATAAGTTTCTCAATTTTGGAGAAGCTGGTACCCCAATTTTAGGACCCAGCTACACTAATTTTGGAAAGCAGTTACCCCAATATTAGAAATCAAGAACCCCAATTTTGGAAAGCAGGTATCCCAATTTTGGAAAGCAGGTACCCCAATTTTGGAAAGCAGGTACCCCAATTTTGGAAAGCAGGTACCTCAATTTTGGAAAAAGTACCCAAACTTTCGTAATCAACTTCCCTAATTTTGGAAATCGAGCACCCCAAATTTTACAAACCAGGCAACCTCCCTGATGCCCCCAAATGCCCTAAACCCCAACCCACACCTTAAGGACCAGATCCCCTCAAGGTCAGACCTCCTCCTCCTTCCCGTCTCCTCCCAGGATGCTCACGAGATCCTTAAGACCTTAAGAAGCTGCGAGGAGAAGGACGTCCCTCTCCCTTTAGGACGTGGGGTGGGCGTGCCCCTTTAGGTGATCCGGCCACACCCCTTCCCGAAATGGTTAGCTCCGCCCTTTAAAAGCGCCTTTAAGCCCCGTCGGGTCCGAGGCACAGGTCAGGCGAGATATATATAGGCCTATAAGATGCTGGGAGGTATTTCTTTGGGCGTAAGACTTTGCTGGAGATGAAGGGAAGTTTGTTTGATTTTAAATAGTGTGGCATATATGGAATGGAAAAAAGAAAAGAAGAGGAAAAGGGAAAAAAAAGAAAAAGAAAGAAAGAAAAAGGGAAAAAAAGAAAAAGAAAGGAAGAAAAAGTGAAAAAATAAGAATGGGAAAAGGTAAGAAAATGGAAAAAGGAAAGATAAAAAATGGGAAAGAAAGAAGAAATAAAAAAGGGAAAAATTAAGAAAATGGAAAAAAAGAAAGACAAAAAAATGGAAAAGAAAGAAAAAAGTAAGTAGGAAAGAAAAAAATATATGTTAACAAAGAAAGAAAGAAAAGGGAAAAAAACAAAGAAAGGAAAGAGGATCTGGTATATCACTTAATATATAATTATAGTAACCATTTATCATCTCTTCAGTTATTCATGCTTTGATTTTATTTATTCCTTCGTCCATCAATTTACTCACTATTTTTTTCTTTCTTCATTTACATATGATTTTGTATATCATTCTCTATAAATTTATTTGTCCAGAAAAAAAACACAGATAAAAGCAAGAAATAAATAGACAAACAAGAAAAAAAATAAAAGGAAGATTTACAAAAAATCCCCATTTTGAATTCATCTTTCCCTAAATCACATTTTCTTCTCCGCCAGCGATACCTCGTCACGACCCCCCTCCCCCCTCCCCCAGCGATACCCCGTCCCGACCCGCCCCCTCCCCCTCCCCCCTTCCCCCCCAACCCCACCTTGACTACCAGGCCTGGGGGGTGTGTGTCACGTGACCAGCGCACATAATCCGAGTTAATTACTCCTAATTGCAAGATTACCCGCGGAGTCAGTCGTCTCTAACGGCAAAGAAATACAGTGTTCATTTTTGATTTAGTCCTCGTGCTGTTCATCATTAGGCGGGTCTGGAAGGCTAATAGAAAGCTTGACTCTAATACTCAGCGGAGAATGGAGAAGGTGCATGACTGTATATAATCCATTTAATTCGATCCTATTAATGCAGGGGGGGAGGGGGTTCAGAGGAGGGGGCGGGGTGGAGGGGGCGTGGGGGGATGGGGGAAGGGTGGTGGTGGTGGTAGGGATGAGAGGAGGGGGTGGATGGAGAGGGTTGGGGTTTATAAGTGAATTGCAGCTGTTTAGGTAGAAGGAAATTCACTTTTTTAAAATATTTTTTGGTTTAATGATTTGGTTTATTGAAAGAGATTAATTGAATTATATTTAATATGATTTAAAAATGAGAGAGGAAATAAGAGCTGTCTCTAAACATTAATATTATGCATTTATGGCATGTAAAAATTGGTTCTAGAAGAATGAAAGTGATCAGAGGATAGCAGTGTCAATGGCCATACTGATGATAATGATAATAACAACGATAATGATAACAAAACCATTTACGACGACGACGACGACGACGACAACAACAACAACAACAACAACAACAACAACAACAACAACAACAACAACAACAACAACAACAACAACAACAACAACAAGAGCAACAACAACAACATTGACACCAACACTATCAATAAAAACAACTAAAACATCACCACCGCCAACAACACCGCCACCACCATCAACAGAAACATGAATCCACAAAGCACAAACAACTAAAAACAATAACAATAACAAGAATAAGATCGACTCCAGTCAGAGAGAGAGAGGGAGAGAGAGAGAGAGAGAGAGAGAGAGAGAGAGAGAGAGAGAGAGAGAGAGAGAGAGAGAGAGAGAGAGAGAGAGAGAGAGAGAGAGAGAGAGAAAGACAAAGACAAAGACAAAGACAAAGACAAAGACAAAGAGAAAGAGAAAGAGAAAGACATAGAGAAAGGGAAAGAAAGAAAGAAAGGAGGGGGATGGAGGAGTAAAGAGAGAGAAGACAAACAGACAGACCTCACACGATGACATCAATACCGTAACTTAATCCTGAGTTCAAGCCTCACATCCTACTCTGACGTCTCGGGGTCAATGGAGTCTGAAGGTTAGTGATGTCAAAAGGTCAGTGCGCCTCGAGATCGATGACGTCACGAAGGCATTGACGTCACAAGGTCAATGACGCCACGAGGTCAATGAGGTCATGAGTTCAATGCGTCTCGAGATCGATGACGTCAGTAGGTCAATAAATTCTCGAAGTCAATGACGTCATAGGGCTAATGATGTCTCGAGGTCAGTGAAGTCTCGAGGTCATAGACGTCACAAGGTCAATGACGCCCCAAGGTCAATGAGTTCAATGCGTCTCAAGATCGATGACGTCAGTAGGTCAATGAAGTTTCAAGGTCAGTGACGTCAAAAGGTCAATCTGCATCGAGATCGATAACGTCACGAGGTCAATGACGTCACAAGGTCAATGACGCCACGAGGTCAATGACGTCATGAGTTCAATGCGTCTCAAGATCGTTGACGTCAGTAAGTCAATGAAATCTCGAGGTCAATGACGTCACGAGGTTAATGACATCACGAGGTCAATAAAGCCTCGAGGTCAATGAAACTAAAGGTCAGAGACGTCTGGAGGTCAATGAAACTTCGAGGTCAATACCCCGACCATAAAACAAAGGGGGGAATGGAAATGCGATAAATCACGGAGATAAACACAAGGAGAATAATGATAATGTAATGATATACGAAAGGAGAAATTGGTGGTTTGTTGACATAACGGAGAAGGGAATGGAGAGTGTGCGGTGGACGTGGATCTGCCTTTTATCGTTGATGTTATTGTTATCGCTCTCGTTCTTCTTCTTATTTTTATTGTTATTGTTGTAGTTATTATTTTCATTATTATTGTTGTCGTTATTATCATAATGGTTATCATGATCATTATCATCATTATCATTATTTTTATTATGATCATTATCATCATTATCATTGTTTTTATCATTATTATTACTATAATTTTCAGTATGATGACATTCATTATTATCATTATCATTATTGATATTATATTACTATTGTCATTATCATTATTATCAATATCATTATTATTATTTTCATTATGATCATCATCATCATGATTATCATTACCATCATTGGTGTTATCAGCATCCTCATTCTATTTGTTGTTACATTTTAACTGTCACTATTATTACTACTACTACTTCTACTATTACTACTATCATCATCATTTTTATCAATATTACTGTCAATATTATTATCATCATAATTTCTATAGTTGCTATTATTATGACTGTTCTTCTCTTTATCATTACTGTCATTATCATTATTATTGCTGTTATTATAATTGGTCTCATAATTATCATCACTATCACTATCATTATCATCATCATTATCTTTATCATCATATTTT
>NC_091558.1:16040303-16045303 GCF_042767895.1 Penaeus vannamei | reverse complement strand
AACCGGATAACGAACAGGGAATAAAAAAAAAATGAAAGCGTCATGCAACTCATAGTGTAGATTATGCTCAACAGATGTCGCATTTTCCTGCCGTTACGTTTTCTATGTATTCTGCCTTTTGTAATTTTCTTGTCTGCATTAGCGATGTTTTTTTCTTCTTTCTTCTCTTTTTTTGTTTTGTTTCGTTTAGTTTGTGGTTCCGGTGCGTGGTTAATGGAGCGTGCGTGAGTATTCTTGCTTCTCTACAAAGAATTTTCTTGTGTGGAATTTGTGTGAAATAGATTAGTTATACACTTATTCTATAACAGATAGGGCGGATTAGAGAGAGAGAGAGATAGAGATAGAGAGAGAGAGAGAGAGAGAGAGAGAGAGAGAGAGAGAGAGAGAGAGAGAGAGAGAGAGAGAGAGAGAGAGAGAGAGAGAGGGAGAGAGAGAGAGAGAAAGAGAGAGAGATATAGAGAGAGAGAGAGAGAGAGAGAGAGAGAGAGAGAGAGAGAGTATATGTATATATATATACACGCAAACACATATATATGGATATATATATATAGATGTATATATGTATTCTTCATTTATTTATAAATACATACGCACATACATACATACATATGTACACATGAAAAATATTCCTGTGAGCGTGCAGGTGTCGGTAAATAACAGATGTTCATATTTACCAATTTCTGGCAAGTAAATTTCAGTTTTCCTGCTCTATTTACCTTCTGAGGAAAAAAAATGGAAACGAAGAAGACATCAGCAAAAGAGAAGGACAAAATGTTTATACATTTTATAGTACGTCGCACACACTTAAAAAAAAAAAGAAAAAGAAAAAAAAAAGTGCGTGTTCCTTTGGCATAGCTCGGCGGAACTTAATTTTAAAGTTGCTACTCGTATTTTCCTTTTTTGTTTGTTTTTCCTTTCTTTTTTTTTCGTATTGTTCCATTGCATAATACGGGGAAGGGTTCTGCTCACATAAATACCGCAAGAAGGAGGCGAAGGAGGGGAAAGAAGAATGGGAGAGAGAAATAAAGGAAAGAAAAGACGGAGAGGAGGGGGAGGGGAAGAGGAGGAGATGGAGGACGAGGAGGAGGGGCAGTTGATGAGAAGGAAAAGGAAGGAGGGGAGGAAAAGGAAGGAGGGGAGGAGGAGGAAGAGGAAGAGGAGGAGGAGGAGGAGGAGGAGGAGGAGGAGGAGGAGGAGGAGGAGGAGACGAAGAAGAAGAAGAAGAAGATGAAGAAGAAGAAGAAGGAGACGACGAAGAAGAAGAAGAAGGAGAAGAGGGAGGGGGATGTAGAAAGAGGAAGAGGGGCAGGAACGGAAAGAGGAAGAAGAATAGGATAAAGAAGAGGAGGAACTGGAAGAGAAACAGAAAGAAAGAAAGAAGAAGGAGGAAATTAAGAAGGAAAAAGAAGAGGAGGGGGGGAGCTGGAGCCGGAAGAGAAGTAGGAGGAAGAGGAGACTGAGATCGAGGAAGAAGAGGAGAAGGAGGAGGGGGAGGAGAGAAAGGTGCGAAGTGGAGGAGGAGTATTTCTTGGGAACCTCTTTCCTTCCGAGTTTTAAGATGGAGCAACGCCGTCTCGGGCCATTTTCTGAAGCAGTAAGTTTTCCTTGGAAAGCAACCGACTGTAACATTGCCGGGACGCCTGAATCAACGCGGTTGTTTCGATGCGTGCGGCTGAAAAAGCGGCCGTACTTTGTGTAACTGTTTGTTTACCTTTTAAAGGAAGTGTCGCTCACGCACAACCACACACCTGAACGACACACACACACACACACGCACACACACACACACACACACACACGCACACGCACACGCACACGCACACGCACACGCACACGCACACACACACACTCACACACACACACACACACACACACACACACACACACACAACACACACATACGCACACGCACACACACATACACATACAGGTATAGATATACACACATAGATACGTGCATTCATGCATGCATTATATATGTATATATATATATATATATATATATATATATATATATATATATATATATATATACATATATATATATATATATATATATATATATATATATATATATATATATATATATATATACATACACACACACACACACACACACACACACACACACACACCAGACAAACAGACAGGCAGGAAGACATAGACATACTTACAGACATTTCGAAACAGAGACTGATACAGACAGAGACAAATACAGACAGAGACGGAGACAAAGAGAGAAAGGAGCAGAGACAGAAACAGACAGACAAACAGAGACAGCGAACAGCGACTTGGTTGGCTCCCTTCGTGAAAGCCATTGTTGACGCAGCAGCCCGACGCACGGACGTCCGAGCGCCAATCGAACAATAAACATGTTCCACCGGCTTGCAGTTGTCAAAAACAAGGGGCGTTGGGGAAGGGATGCTATTCTAGGCAGGTTATTTTATTAAGGGTTAAAAGGCGTCGCTTCTATTTTCAATTCATTTTCTCTAATTCTTTCTTTCTAGAAATGGAAAGGAAGAGGGAGAGAAATGGCGTGAGATTTTGTATTTCTTCGTTGTGATAAGCCTTTTAGATCGTGATGTTTCTAGTGTAATAGGCTGGTATGATTTAGGATATCTGATCTATGCAAGAATTATGATTGTATTTACTGAAGTTGAAGGGGAGGAAAACAGAAAAAGATGGCAATTTGGAGTGGATGAAAATAGAGAATAATAGAGAGAATAGAAAGTGAAACAAAACAGGGATCCACGCATTATACTACTTTTCAACTTTTCTGTTGTTTGTGTCTGAAAGTGAATTTGGCTTTTACTATCTGAAAAAAACACCTTTTATGTTTACTGAATATACTAAGGAAAGCTATTCAGTCGGTCCAGTAAATCTACCAAGCTTTTATGCAAATTCTTAAACACCAAAGTGCACTTATGAAGTGACAGTCTACCTAAAGATACACTGTAGATTACGAATGATTTTCTTTAAAAATCTGACTTTTGTAATCTGACCAAAAATCTGGACCTAATATGTGTTCTGTTTTTTTTTTTTTTTTTTTTTTTTTTATCAAGTGATTCAATCGTTTTAGCTTATCTTCGACTTCATTAGCTTTGAGTGATGCATAAGTCACAAATGAGAACTTGAAGACAAAGCAAACACATGAACGATGTATTTCTTTCCTTTCCATTTTACTCGTTTATCTATTATTTATTTATTTACTTATTTATTTACATATTTATTAGTTGATTTTTTTTTGGGGGGAGGGGGTATGTACTCCTCATGAAGGAGTGTGTACTTGATTTGAAAAACTCTGCTCAAGAAAGAGACGAAGAAGTAGAAGAGAAAGAAAGAAAAAAGAATTTTCCACAGTGACAAGGAAGCCGTCACCAAATTCCTGGAAAGAAAGAGACTCTCAATACTAAAGAGTCTTGATATACGCTTACTCTTTACTCAGTACCTTCAAGAGCCGGTTATTTCTTCCAGATGCTTCTCCAATTTCCTACGATAACGCCTACGAAGTGAATTACATTTGCAAGTCAAGATATTAAGACAAACACGCAAACCTTTACTCTGAATTATTTACAACTTGTGTATAGTACGTAGCTAAAACCATCACCCAAATTCTAAATCATATCTTTATAGTTAAATGATATCCTGCAGGTTGCCAACAAGTAGAAAGTACATTTTTTTTCTTTCGTTTTAGCTCACTGTCGAAATGTAGAGAGAAATTTAGCCAGGTTCTGAATGGGTATTGTGGTCCAGTCTTTCACTCTAGTTTCCCCTACTGCCAGAGGGGATGGGGTTGCCAAGTCGTTATTTTGGGACTGAATTTCCCCTACGGCCATAGGTCTAATCCTGCTGTCAAGTCTCCCTCTTCTCATAGGTATACCAGCCTAGCAAGTTATATATTGATAGTGATGAATGACAAAATAGTCTATCGTGTTCATGCAATGGAATTTTGAACATAGTCATGCTAGCAACGTTTTTCTTTATGGTTCAGTGTTCTGAATATAAATGAATGTTGCCAAATTAGTGGTCACGTATCTAATATTTCATACTTTACGATACAATTGCATCTAAGCATAAACCTCAGGTTTTGAAAAAAAGTGTTGATGGTGACGACTATGATGACAACAACGACAGCAACAACAAAAACAACAATTACAAAAACAACAACAGCAATAACAAAAACAACAAACGCAACAACAATAACAAAAACGACAACAACAAAAACAGTAATAACAACAATAACAATAACAAAACAACAATAACAAAAGCAACAACAATAACAAAAACAACAGCAGTAACAAAAACAAGAATAACAAAAACAACAACAATAATAAAAACGACCACAACAAAAGCAACAACAACACCGACAACAAAAATAACAACAAACCAACAACAACAACAGAAAACAACGCCCTCTATCCGGTCAGCTTTAAAAAAGATCCACATTAACTCTAGGTCCTCTTATCACAAACCTCTTTTATTGTTTATTTTTCATTCTTTTGTCTCAGTAACACCAGCACCGTGTTAACAGATTGACGTGTGAGGGGAAAAGAGGGTAATTGTAAAATAACTGTTATTGACACTCGGTGCTTTGTATGTTTTGTAACTGTAATTGAAAGAGTACAGTGTAGTTGTGTATAATTTCAGGTGATGTTATAAAAGAATGGACTGTGTAATTGCTTCCATGAATTTTACCCAAAAAGGCTGTGTTTGTTTGCGTTGGTGTGTGTGTGTGGGGGGGTGTATGTGTGTATGTGGGGGGGTGTATGTGTGTATGTGGGGTGTGTGTGCGAGCGTGCGGTGTGATGTGTGTATGTGTGTGGGGGGCGGTGTATGTGTGTGGGGTGTATATGTGTGTGTTGTGTGATGCGTGTGTGTGTGTGTGGTGTGTGGTGTGTGTGTGCGTGTGCGTGTGTAGTGTGTATGTGTGTGTGTGTGTGTGTGGGCGTGTTGTGCGATGTGTGTGTATGTGTGTAGGGGTTGGTATATGTATGTGTGCG
>NC_091558.1:16022803-16030303 GCF_042767895.1 Penaeus vannamei | reverse complement strand
CACTCTGTCGCGATTTTTAACGAAGACTCTGTAGCTGCTTCGTTAGGGCGGAAAAGGCTGGTGGATAATTCTCAGTGTCTCTGGTCCGTCGTTAAAATAAATGGCGGGTTTTGCAGAATGTGTTAAGGATTGAAAAAAAAAAGGATTTTTATTTGTATAATTCATTTTTGCCTTGAAAAATGGGTAGATACTGATAGGTGGTCTAGTCCTGGACGAGCTTACAAAATGACTTAGTTGGTGTTTCTTCCTATTATGGAGGGAAGGTATTTCACCTCACACATGGCTATACAGCACATACACACACACACACACACACACACACACACACACACACACACAAACACACAGACGGGTATTTGCGTACACATATAGCAAAATCACACAGAATACACAGCAAAGACAACAAACACCACCACCACCGACGGAATTACAAGCTAATTAGACCATCACCACCGACCCCACCCACAACCACCACCACCACCAACCCCCCCCACCACCACCACCACACCCCCTCCCCCACCACCACCACCACCACCAACAACAAACAAACCAACCAACAAGCAATAAAAGACACACGCAGGTCGCGCCGGCATCAATTCGTAACGATTCGTTCCTTCAGCGAAACTTAGCTTGGATTTAAGACGTTATTGGCCCCGGCGACGCGCAAATCCACGGACGCCGAAGGAACGCTGAGCTGGGGCGCAAACACCGCCAAGAGCTGCACGGCACACACCTCCTCCTCCTTTTCGTCGTCTTCTTCTTCGTCTTCCTTTTTTGTGTTATTTTTTTGTGTTCTTCTTCTTCTTCTTTTTTTGTCTTCTTTTCTTTCATCTTCGTTTTCTTTTTTTGTCTTCTTCTTCGTCTTCTTTTTTTCTCTTCTTTTTTTGCCTTCTACTTCGCTTTCTTTTATTTCTCCTTGTGTTATTGCATATAATTCTATTTATTTTCTTCCTTTCCTTCTTCTTCTCCCCCTTCTATTTCTTCTTTTGTCTCTTTTTTTGTTTTCTTTTTCTTTTTCGCTTTCTTTTATTTCTTCTTGCATTATTACTTATAATTTTACTTCTTTTCTTCCTTTCCTCCTTCTTCTTTTTTGTTTTCTCTTTCTTCTTCACCTTCTCTTATTTCTTCTTGTGTTATTAATCATAATTCTACTTCTTTTCTTTCTTTCTTTCCTCCTTCTTCTCCCCACTCTCCTATTTCGTCTTTTGTTTCTTCTTCTTTTACGTTTTCTTTTTCTTCTTCAAGTTTATTTTCGTTTCTTCGTTGCTACTTTCTTTTTTATAATATATTTTGTTACCTCTTTACTATTTTCCTCCACAAAGAGAGATAGAGATAGATACATAGACAGATAGATTGAGATAGATAGAGATAGAGAGAGATAGAGAGAGAGAGAGAGATAGTTAGATAGATAGAGAGAGAGATATAGAGATAGATAGATAGATAGAGAGAGAGAGAGAGAGAGAGAGAGAGAGACAGAGATAGATAGAAAGAGAGAGAGAAAGTATTACCAAAAGAGGGACAAAGAACAGATATAAAACAAGGAGAAAAAAGTGGTATATGCAAGCCTGAGAAAAGACTGAACTACGCAGAAAATACATCTCTAACTCATGGTCTTAATTTCCTTTCCGCTGCAGAGATAGATATAGGTAGATAAACAGAGAGGAAAATGAATAGATAGATAGACAGAGATGAATGAATTGGGAAAATAGAGATAAAGGAATGCATGACTGAACGAGGGAGAAAGAATAAAACTAAAACAAGGAGAAAGAGACACACGAAAGCCTGAGGACAGACTGAACTATGCAGAAAATACGGCTCTAACTTGTGGGTCCTTTGCCTGTCTTAATTTCCTTTCCGCTGCAGTCTCACTCAGTGCATGAACACAACAAGCAATTATGTTAAGTCAGGCATTTGTAACTGCTCTGCGTATGAACATATTAGGAGAGGAGTGTTGCTGCTGAAATTATTACGTGGTTGTATTCAAGATTTCAATTTGTATTTTAACAGTGTTCCTTTTTCTGTTGATCCTGAGCAAGCTGTGATGCAACTGTGAATTGCGAAATCATAGCTGTGGACTTTACACGATCGGGTGGCAGTCGATTTGCCTTGTGAGCGGTGTGTGTGTTTGCAATTATTTTTCATGAGTGGGATGCTTTTTTGTATAATCTTATCATTAATTTTCAGTTTAATGTTACGAAGCTCTTATTTCAAGGTAGCTAGCACAGCGTTCTGATCACACTGCAGTGTTTCACATTCATCAACAGTTACCATTCCAGGTTTTAATGATTAGTAAAGAGTATCCTGTCACTTGGCGTTGACGGATTGATAAACATATTTTATGTGAAAATTAACCATTAAATAAATCTTTACCTTTTAATCTACAGCCTAAAAGTCATGTTCGTGACTAGAACCGTCTTTTCCGACGTTTACGGCCTACGCGGCACCTCTCGCGCGACAGGAATTGAAAAGGCGGCAAACATTTCTTCTACCTCGGTTATTTTAATGCAAATTCGTACTTATTTTGGATATCTACAACAAACACAGCCCACCATTACATATAAAAATCAATTTAGTATATCATATTTCAAAATACGGCGTACCAAAAAAAGAAAGAAAGAAAGAAAAAAAAATCACCAACGCATTAAAACAGCTAACCGTCAACCGCGGCCATTTCCAATACGTCACAGGAGTGGGCGGAGCTTAGCGGTGTGTCTTGCCTCCGATTACGAGACAGGAAATGATGGCATAGGAGATAACTCATGTCAGGACTTCCTAATATACCTTAGTGTCCCAATAATCCTGTCAGATCTAATAGGTATATTTCCTCCCTAAACATGCCCATTCAAGGTGAGGAAAGTTGCAAAATCCAAAGTTCAGTTAATCTCAATCGGAAATATTCATAGACATTCTCAATTCTGCTCAACATTCCCACACACCTCATAAACATATACTCGTACATATCAACTCTCACATACATCCACCTCACACACATCCAGCTCATATACAAACACCTCATACACATACAACTCATATACAAACACCTCATACACATACAACTCATATGCATCCACCTCATACACATACAACTCATATGCATCCACCTCATACACATCCAACTCATATGCATCCACCTCATACACATCCAACTCATGTGCATCCACCTCATACACATACGACTCATATGCATCCACCTCATACACATCCAACTCATATGCATCCACCTCATACACATCCAACTCATATGCATCCACCTCATACACATCCAACTCATATGCATCCACCTCATACACATCCAACTCATATGCATCCACCTCATACACATCCAACTCATATGCATCCACCTCATACACATCCAACTCATATGCATCCACCTCATACACATCCAACTCATATGCATCCACCTCATACACATCCAACTCATATGCATCCACCTCATACACATCCAACTCATATGCATCCACCTCATACACATCCAACTCATATGCATCCACCTCATACACATCCAACCCCTCCCCCTCACACCCCTCCCCCTCACACCCACCCCCCTCAAACCCCTCCCCCTCACACCCATCCCCCTCACACCCATCCCCCTCACACCCCTCCCCCTCACACCCATCCCCCTCACACCCATCCCCCTCACACACCCCTCACACCCCTCCCCTCACACCCCTCCCCTCACACCCATCCCCCTCACACCCCTCCCCCTCACACCCATCCCCCTCACACCCCTCCCCCTCACACCCCTCCCCCTCACACCCATCCCCCTCACACCCATCCCCCTCAAACTCATTTGCATCCACCTCATACACATCCAACTCATATGCATCCACCTCATACACATCCAACTCATATGCATCCACCTCATACACATCCAACTCATATGCATCCACCTCATACACATCCAACTCATTTGCATCCACCTCATACACATCCAACTCATATGCATCCACCTCATACACATCCAACTCATTTGCATCCACCTCATACACATCCACCTCATATCCATCCACCTCATACACATCCATCTCATATGCATTCACCTCATACACATCCAACTCATATGCATCCACCTCATACACATCCAACTCATTTGCATCCACCTCATACACATCCAACTCATATGCATCCACCTCATACACATCCAACTCATTTGCATCCACCTCATACACATCCAACTCATATGCATCCACCTCATACACATCCAACTCATTTGCATCCACCTCATACACTTTCAGCTCATATGCATCCACCTCATACACATCCAACCCATATGCATCCACCTTATACACATCCAACTCATGCATCCACCTCATACACATCCAACTCATATGCATCCACCTCATACACATCCAACTCATTTGCATCCACCTCATATCCATCCACCTCATACACATCCAACTCATTTGCATCCACCTCATACACATCCAACTCATGTGCATCCACCTCATACACATCCAACTCATTTGCATCCACCTCATACACATCCAACTCATATGCATCCACCTCATACACATGCAACTCATTTGCATCCACCTCATACACATCCGACTCATATGCATCCACCTCATACACATCCAACTCATATGCATCCACCTCATACACATCCAACTCATATGCATCCACCTCATACACATCCAACTCATATGCATCCACCTCGTACACATCCAACTCATATGCATCCACCTCGTACACATCCAACTCACATGCATCCACCTCATACACATCCAACTCATATGCATCCACCTCATACACATCCAGCTCATATGCATCCACCTCATGCACATCCAACTCATATGCATCCACCTCATACACATCCAACTCATATGCATCCACCTCATACACATCCAACTCATATGCATCCACCTCATGCACATCCACCTTGTACATATCTGATTCATACACGTCCACCTCATGCACATCAGCCTCATACACATCCAACACACATACATCCACCTCATACATATCACTCATATACATCTAACTCATACATATCCACCTCATACATCCACCTCATGCACATCCAACTTATACACATCGCCCTCACGCACATCCCCCTCCCACCCATCCACCTCACACCCCTCCCCCTCAGACACATCCCCCTCACACCCATCCGCCTCACACCCATCCCCCTCACACCCATCCCCCCTCACACCCCTCCCCCTCACACCCATCCGCCTCACACCCATCCCCCTCACACCCATTCCCTCACACCCCCTCCCCTCACACACCCATCCGCCTCACACCCATCCCCCTCACACCCATCCCCCCTCCCACCCATTCCCCTCACACACCCATCCCCCTCACACCCCTCCCCCTCACACCCATCCCCCCTCACACCCCTCCCCCTCACACCTCTCCCCCTCACACCCCTCCCCCTCACACCCCTCCCCCCTCACACCCCTCCCCCTCACACCCCTCCCCTCACACACATCCCCCTCACACCCATCCGCCTCACACCCCCACCCCCTCACACCCCCCCCCCTCACACCCATCCCCCCCTCACACACCCATCCGCTCTCACACCCCTCCCCTCACACCCCTCCCCCTCACACCCCTCCCCCTCACACCCCTCCCCCTCACACCCATCCCCCTCACCACCCTCCCCCTCACACCCCTCCCCCTCACACCCCTCCCCTCACACCACTCCCCCTCACACCCCTCCCCCTCACACCCCCTCCCCCCCACACCCCCTCCCCCTCACACCCCTCCCCCTCACACCCCTCCCCCTCACACCCATCCCCCTCACACCCATCCCCCTCACACCCATCCCCCTCACACCCATCCCCCTCACACCCATCCCCCATACACCCCTCCCCCCTCACACACATCCCCCTCACACACATCCCCCCTCACACACATCCCCTCACAACCCATCCCCCTCACACCCCACCCCCCTCACACCCCTCCCCCTGACACCCCTCCCCCCTCACACACCCCTCCCCCTCACACCCCTCCCCCTCCACACCCATCCCCGTCACACACATCCCCCTCACACCCATCCCCCTCACACCCATCCCCCTCACACCCATCCCCCTCACACCCCTCCCCCTCACACACCCATCCCCCCACACCCCTCCCCCTCACACCCCTCCCCCTCACACCCATCCCCCTTCACCACCCCACCTCAACACCCCACCCCCTCACACCCATCCCCTCACACCCATCCCCCTCACACCCCCCCCCCTCACACACCCATCCCACCCCCCACCCCACCCCCTCACACACCCTCCACCTCACACCCTCCCCTCACACCATCCATCCCCCTCACACCCCTCCCCCTCACACCCACCCTCCCTCACACCCCTCCCCCTACACACCCTCCCCCTCACACCCATCCCCTCACACCCCATCCCCCTCACACCCCATCCCCCTCACACCCAACCCTCACACCCCTCCCCCTCACACCCCTCCCTCACACTCCATCCCCCTCATACACCCTCCCCTCCACCCCTCCCGACCCTCACACCCTCCCCCTCACACCCTCCCCTCACACCCATCCCCCTACACCCCTCCCCTCACACCCCTCCCCCTCACAACCCCCTCACACCCCATCCCCCTCACACCCATCCCCTCACACCCATCCCCCCTCACACCCCATCCCCCTCACACCTCCCCCTCCCCATCTCACACCCTCCCCTCACACCCATCCCCTCACACCCATCCTCACACACCCATCCCCCTCACACCCACACCCATCCCCCTCACACCCCATCCCCCTCACACCCCTCCCCCTCACACCCCTCCCCCTCACACCCATTCCCCTCACACCCATTCCCCTCACACCCCTCCCCCTCACACCCACCCTCCCCTCACACCCCCATCCCCTCACACCCACCCCCTCACACCCCACCCCCTCACACCCATCCCCCTCACACCTCCCCCTCACACCCCTCCCCTCACACCCATCCTCACATCATCCCCTCACACCAATCACCCTCACACCCCTCCCCTCACACACACCCATTCCCCTACACCCCTCCCCTCACACCCCTCCCCCCTCACACCCATCCCCCTCACACCCATCCCCCTCACACCCCTCCCCCTCACACCCCTCCCCCTCACACCCCAATCCCCCTCACATCCATCCCCCTCACACCAATCCACCCTCACACCCCCTCCACCTTCCATACCCCTCCCCCTCACACACCCATTCCCCTCACACCCATTCCCCCTCCACACCCATCCCCCTCACACCCCTCCCCCTCACACCACTCCCCCTCACACCCCTCCCCCTCACACCACTCCCCCTCACACCCATTCCCTCACACCCATTCCCCTCACACCCCATCCCCCTCACACCCATTCCCCTCACACCCCATTCCCCTCACACCCCTCCCCCTCACACCCCTCCCCCTCACACCCCTCCCCCTCACACCCATTCCCCCTCACACCCCTCCTCCTCACACCCATCCCCCTCACTCCCATCCACTCTCCACACCCCTCCCCCTCACACCCCTCCCCCTCACACCCCTCACCCCTCCACACCTCCATCCCCCTCAC
>NC_091558.1:16009154-16016654 GCF_042767895.1 Penaeus vannamei | reverse complement strand
AATAGTAATGATAATTATAACAAAAACACCAACTATAACAATGATGTTGATATTAATAGTAATGATGACAATAAAAATAATGATAATAACAACAGCAGCATTAATTATAAATTAACATTTATAATAGTAATGGTTATGAATATGACAATAAGCACATAGCAGTAGTATTAATAATTATTATGTAATAGTAGAGTTGTGATAACGGTTAGTTTAAAAGCAAACGACACGAGAAATTCAACAAAATTTTATTGACGTCACGGCCAGTTAATTGTCTCTCTGACCCTCTCTTTAAAATATACTGTTTTAATGCATATCTGTATTATGATTTTCATCCAATTATACCGAAATGTGTATTTGTTTATATGACTATGCGCAGTAGACACTTTTGTTGTTGTTAAAAATAGTTTATATTCATTCGTTGCGCATGTGTCTTGTGCAGCCATCTACCGGCAACTTTGACAGTTTTGTTGCCATAATAGTACTCAGTATTACTCGCCTCGGAAGTGAAGTTTGTTTACAGTGCTACTTGTGTTCTCTAAGTCTTTCGAGTGAAATCGAACGCTCAATGAAATTTCTTAAGATCTCAGGAATTACATTTAATTCAGTGAAGTGTACAATAATCGCGTTCCAGCCACAGGAGTTGGTGAGAGGTTCGTTAACTACCAACTACCCTAAGTACCCTTCTATTGATCGTAAGGTAAACCCAAGTTGCGTCTTTTAACGTAGAGAATATTGTAGCGAGGACGAGGTTGTCGGGTGGGAAATGCGGCGATGGGGAGGGCGGGAGGTTGGGGGGGGGGAGGGTTCCAGGGCCTATAGCAATACGACAGCTGGGAGGGGACTCAGAGGAGGGGGGGGCGGGGGGTTGGGGGGGGAGGGTTCCAGGGCCTATAGCATATTAGACAGTGGGAGAGAGGACTCAGAGGAGGGGGGGCGGGGGTTGGGGGGGAGAGGGTTCCAGGGCCTATAGCAATACGACAGCTGGGAGGGGACTCAGAGGAGGGGGGGGGAGGGTGTCAAGGGACTTCGGGTTAAGAAGAATTAGGGTTCATACGGCGAGCTTCGTGGTAGTTTGCGCAATTAGGAAGGGTGTCCATTTGCTCGTTCGCCCAGGCAACGGAGGGTCGAATTTTCCGTGACCGACTCTTAGCTACGTTTTTTTTTCTCCATTTCTCCATTATTCTTAATGTTTTTTTCTTTCAAGTTCCTCACATGAGCGAACACACACACACACACACACACACACACACACACACACACACACACACACACACACACACACACACACATATATATATACATATACATATATATATATATATATATATATATATATATATATATATATATATATATACATATATATATACGTATATATTTACATATATACGTATATATATACATATATACATACATATATATATATATACATATATACATATATATATATATATATATATATATATATATATATATATATATATATATATATATATATATATATGAGTTTCACCCTGAAGATAGAAGGGAAAAAATTATGATGGTTATCAAAAAAATGGAATCTGGCAACCCCCTTGAGATGAAATATAAACAAGTGCGTTAAGAATTCTCTTTCAAAAGCCCCGAGGAAGGGAGAGAGCTCGCTTCTTCGCCAGCGCTTGTTTCTCGCACACGTCTATATATTATTCACCGCGAGCAGATGAATCATATAGTTTTATGCATCATGGGGCCAAGTCCAGCACCTCTTTCATACCCTCGCTGCAGCTGCTGGTATTTTTTTTTTTTTTTTAGTTACTCCTCGTATATCTCCGACTTTCTCGTTTTCTGTTTTACTTCATTTTTTGTTGTTTTTCGTTTTCTTTCAACTTCGTCCTGGTTTTGCAGTGTTTTTTGCACGTGTGTATATTCCTCTCTCTTTGCACAGAGATGCGTAACGTAGCATATATTTTGTATAAAAGATATAATATTTCTTGTCCTTTTTGCCCCCCCCCCCCAAAGAAAAAAAAAGTTATGCTCATTAATAACTGCAAATCAATTCATGTGTTATCACTTTTTGAAACACAATTTATAAAATATGAAGTTAGTGAATAGATTAGATAAAAGAATGAGAAGTAGAAAATTTAATAAATAAAAAATAATTTCAAAAGAGACATTTATAGAACCCGCGGTTACAAACCTTTTTGAAGCAACTGCATTGCTTGGTTTTAATTAGGGAAGATGGACTGGCTCACGTCTGGCGAGGGGAAGAGAGAGAGACAAGAAAATATTTGGCTTCAGGTGGCAATGATGGATTGCTGTGACCCTTTTCCCTCCATCACCCCCACCCCTTCCCCTATCCATCCCCGTCCCCTCCCTCCTCCTTCCTCTCCCCCTCCTCATCCATGTCCCCCATCCCCATCCTCTTCCTCCTCCTTCTTTTACTTCTTCTCCTCCTGTTCCTCCTCCTCCTTCTACATCTTTTACTTATTCTTCTCCTCCTCCTCCCGCCTTCCTCTCCCTCTACCCTCCCCCACCTCCATCCTACCCCCCCCCTACCCCCACCCATGTCCACCTGTTAACCTTCAATTAAAAGTTCCGCCAAGTCAAAAGAGAAAATGAAGAAATCGCTAGAAATACTGTATTTTATTACTTTTTGCGTGGTCATTCTGTAACTGCAAGCAGGTTTTAGAGAGAGAGAGATACAGAGAGAAAGAAAGGGTAAGGGAGGAAAGAGAGAAAGAGAGGGGGTGGGGAAGACAGAGAGCGAGAGATAGAGGGAGAAGGAGAGGGGGAGAGAGAGATATATAGAGAGAGAGTGAGAGAGAGAGACAGAGACAATCGGAGAGAGAAAGAGAAAGAGAGAGGGCGAAAAAGAGAGAGCGAAAGAAAAGAGAGAGAAGGCGAAAGAGAAGAGAGAGAGAGAGAAGGCGAAACGAGAGTACCCAGAAACAGGAAGCGAGAGGACGAGGCCACACACACACGCTGAAAGTTTGTTCGTTAGCAGACGCAAGATCATTATGGGGGAACTTCGGTGTTTATAAACTATTTGTCTTTTATTCTTCCGTAATGATGCGTCGTCCTCCTCCTCCGTCGACTCCCGGGTCATGACGTACTTTCTGAGGGGCTGCGGATTGCGCTTTTTTTTTCGGTTTTGAAATCAGATTGGGATATATATTTGTGTGTGGGTGGGTGTATTTGTGTGTGTGTGTGTGTGGATGTGTGTGGATGAGTGTGTGTGTGTGTGTGTGTGGGGGTGTGTGTGTGTGTGTGGATGTGTGTGGATGAGTGTGTGTGTGTGTGTGTGTGGATGAGTGGGTGTATGTGTGTGTGTTTGTGTGTGTGTGTGGATGTGTGGATGAGTGGGTGTATGTGTGTGTGAGTGTGGATGTGTGTGTGTGTAAGTGTGTATCTGTGTGTGTGTGTGTGTTTGCGTGTGTGTGTGTGTGTGCGTATGTGTGCGTGTGCGTGTGCGTACACGCGCGTCTCTCTCCCTCTCTCTCTCTCTCTCTCTCTCTCTCTCTCTCTCTCTCTCTCTCTCTCTCTCTCTCTCTCTCTCTCTCTCTCTCTCTCTATCTCTCTCTCTCTCTCTCTCTCTCTCTCTCTCTCTCTCTCTCTCTCTCTCTCCCTCTCTCTCTCTCTCTCTCTCTCTCTCTCTCAATATATATATATATATATATATATATATATATATATATATATATATATATATACACATATATACATATATACATATATATATATATATATATATATATATATATATATGTATATATATGCATATGTATATATATATATATATATGTATATATATATATATATATATATATATATATATATATATATATATATATATATATATGCATATAATGTTGACAAAATCTATCCATCATATCGCAACTAGAACAGAGCAAAATTGTTCGCCAAAGTCTGCGCCGGAAAACCCTTCATGTAGAACTGATATCCGTCTGACAGTCGCTCTTGCATGACTTGATTCGATTTCACATTATTATTTTTTTCATGACGGAATATGTAAAATCTCTTGAAAAAAAGTAACTATTTGCCGCGTGGTCACAACAACATCCAGGAAACAATTGTACATTTTCGTTCGTTCATTTGGAAAGCTACAACGCACGACCTATGTTTCATGTGGAATTCGTGTTTCGTTAATCATATTTGTGAAGGAAAACACATGAAATTGAAGATCCATTTGAGAATTTGTAATTATATTTTTTATTAATATACATATGCACGCACACGCACACGCGCTCATGCACACATACGAATACACACACACACGCACACACGTACACACCCACGTACGTACCCACGTACGCAAGCAAACACACACACACACACACTCTCTCTCTCTCACACATACACACACAGTCTCACACAAACACACACACACACATACACACACACACAGAGTCTCACACAAACAAACACACACACACACACACACACACACACACACACACACACACACACACACACACACACACACACACACACACACACACACACACACACAGTCTCACACAAACAAACACACACACACACACACACACACACACACACACACACACACACACACACACACACACACACACACACACACAGCCTCACACAAACAAACACACACACACACACACACACACACACACACACACACACACACACAACACACAGTCTCACACAAACAAACACACACACACACACACACACACACACACACACACACACACACACACACACACAACCACACACACACACACACCACACACACACACACACAACCACACACACACACACACCCACACACACACACACACACACACACACACACACACACACACACACACACACAGTCTCACACCAACAAACACACACACACACACACACACACACACACACACACACACACACACACACACACACACACACACACAACACACACACACACACACACACCACACACACACACACACACAGTCTCACACAAACAAACACACACACACACACACACACACACACACACACACACACACAGTCTCACACAAATAAACAGACACACACACACACACACACACACACACACACACACACACACACACACACACACACACACACACACACAACCACACACACACACACACACACAACACACACACACACACACACACACACACACACACACAACCACACACACACACACACACAACCACACACACACACACACACACACACACACACACACACACACACACACACACACACACACAACCACACACACACAACCACACACGCACGCACACACAACCACACACACACACACACACACCACACACACACACACACACACACACACACACACACACACACACGCACACACACACACAGACCTACACGCAGACACACACACACACACACACACACACACACACACACACACACACACACACACACACACACACACACACACACACACACAACCACACACACACACACACACACACACACACACACACACACACACACACACAACCACACACACACACACACACACACACAACCATACCCCTCACACACACACACACACACACACAACCATACCCCTCACACACACACACACACACACACACACACACACACACACACACACACACACACACACACACACACACACACACACACATACACACACACACACAACCACACACACAAAAACCCATCATTCCCACAAAATTAGAACTTAGACCAGCCACCTCGGGCGCGCCGGCGGTGGAGGAAGAGGAGGAAGAGGAGGAGGAGGAAGATGAAGATGAAGGAAAGGAGGAGAGGAAAAAGGAGAGAAAGAGGAAGAAGAAGAAGAAGAAGAAGAAGAGGAGGAGGAAGAAGAAGGGGCGGCAGCAAGAAGGACCACCATATTGTGCAAATATTTCTGACAAAAGCAAGCGGGACATTTTTCTATTCAGAACCTCTCGCTCTCCGTCATTCTCGACCGGAATTGCGCCGGGTTTGTGTCCTGCGTTCGGGAGGGGCGTCTGGGGCGGGGGGGGGGGGGTATGAATTTAAAAGAGGGAGAGGGGGGAGAGAAAGGGAGAGGAGGGAGGGAGGGAAGGAGGGAAGGAGAGGGAGAGGGAGAGGGAGAGGGAGAGGGAGGGAGGGAGGGAGAAGGAGGGAGAAGGAGGGAGAGAGGGAAAGAGAGAGAGAGAGAGAGAGAGAGAGAGAGAGAGAGAGAGAGAGAGAGAGAGAGAGAGAGAGAGAGAGAGAGAGAGGGAGAGAGAGAGAGAGAGGCAAGGAGGAGAGAGTGATAGAAAGAGAGGCAAGGAGGAGAAAGAAAGAGATAGATAGAGAGAGAGAGGCAAGGAGGAGAAAGTGGTATGGAGAGAGAGAGTGGGGGGAGGGAAACAGAAAAGGAAGGAGGGAGAAGGGAGAGTGGGAAGGGAAGAGAGAGGAGGGACGGAAGGATTGAATAATGAAAGAAGGGAGGTTGAAGGAGAGAGAGAGAGAGAGAGAAGAAAAAAAGGAAAATCAAAAGAAGGAAACTGAGAAGAGGGACAAAAATATAGAAGACAAAGAACAAGAAGGAAAAGTTCAACAAAGATAAAGGAAGGAGGAGGGGAATGAAGATAAAATAAAAAAACAAGGAAGAAATAAAGAAGAATAGAGACGAATAGTAAAAGCCAAAAAAGGAGAAGAGAATATAGAGAAGAAGCAAGAAAAACAAATAAAAAAGAAACCCCAAAGATAGAAAAACGAAAACATCAACGAAGAATAAAACAAAACAACAAAAAGAACAACAAAAATAGACAGACAAAGAAAGAGAAACCGCATACGAAGAAAGAAGAAAGACAGAAAAAGAAAAAACGAAGAAAAAGAAAAAAAACGAAGAAAAAGAAAAAAAGCGAAGAAAAAGAAAAAAAGAAAAAAGAATTGGAATTGAAAATTGCATGTAAAACACGGTGAAAATACTACCGCACAAAGTATGTGTGTGTGACCTGGTTTCTCATTCCTGCAGATTTTCCGCCGAATGCAGTTTCGAAGGGTAAAGGGGATTAGGGAGGGGAGGGGGAGGGGAGGGGGGTCAGAAGAGAGGGGTCTACCAGGGGTGGGGTTCAGAGGAGGGGGTTGCAGAAGGGGGGAGAAGTGTGGGATCATTTGTTTATTGAGATATGAATATAATGTATATATGTATATATATATGTATATATATATATATATATATATATATATATATATATATATATATATATATATATATATATATGTGTGTTTGTGTGTGTGTGTGTGTGTGATGTGTGTGTGTGTGTGTGTGTGTGTATGTATATGTATATGTATATATATATATATATATATATATATATATATATATATATATATATATATATATATATGCACACACACACACACACACACACACGCACGCACGCACGCACGCACACACACACACACACACACACACACACACACACACACACACACACACACACACACACACACACACACACACACACACAC
>NC_091558.1:15999154-16004154 GCF_042767895.1 Penaeus vannamei | reverse complement strand
TTCTATCCAGTATTCTTATCATGTATACGTTTGATATACTATACCGGGATTGTCGTCTTCAAGGAATCAGGAATAGTTTATACCAGATGAGAATAAAAATTATTTTCAGTTATTTTTACCAACCAGCTTTTGGGAAGACTACCTAATTCGCCCCGTGAAGAAGATCATATATACGAAATACATCGCATGTCTGATATTTTCACAAAAGCATATTTATAGGTGACGCAAAAATGTATCGGCTTTTGAGGTCAGAGCCAATGCAGCTAAACTTAGTACGCCTACATAGCCACTGAGAATGTTAAAGATCGCGTCTAGAAACTATGAAACATTTAATTGATCCTTTCATTTTACAGGAAGACATAAACGTAACCATGTGCTGTAAAATTGCAATGTTGTTATGCATTGAACAATAGATAGCTGATGATTATAGCTCATCAGTATCCGATACCACGTTATACGGACGCCAGAGCGAACATGTGTCTTGGTATGTGGTATTAAATCCCAATTCATATTCAGTGCTGCAGAACAGGGAATGTTATAGATATAAGTGGCCGCTCTATCACACTGCCCACCATATTTAGACGTTTACAATGGTAGTTATATTATATGAATATTTGATGAAAAGCCCTCCTACACAAGATTAAATGTATTCCACGTAGATCAGGCCTTTTTTTTTCTTCTTTTTTTTTTTGCTTTCGCTTTTGCTATTCTTGTCGGGAGTTGCGGCCGTTGGGACAAGAATCGGAATTAATTCATCTCCGCCAGCACGCTTTCGTCACACGCCTAATGATACCTCTCTTGTTTCCCACGGCAGAAAGTGCTGCGGGGAGATCGGGGATAAAGCGATAGACCCGAATCCCGAACCCATCCTATTATTTCCTTTCGCCGAATAGCCTATCTTTTACCCTCCCCTCCCCTCCCCTCCCCCCCCTCCCTTCCCCCACTTCCCAGGCTGGTTCAGATAGATAGATATTTGCGATCCCGGCGCGTCTCAAATTTCGATCGCACTTAATAGCCGTTCCCGAAATAGCCGCCGCGTGTTGTAAACCTCTCCCTGGCTAGCGTCCACTAAACCGGCGAAAAACAACAACACGGCGTTCCAATTTCCACCAATCACAGCGGCGATGGCGTGACCAGCGCTCGTTCACTCGTAAACATTGTCAAAATAATAGCTGGCGAGTTGAAGATGACCTTTATTAATTTCACTGTTTATGGCACGTATCGATTTTCGTAACGCAACATCCGCCTGAAATGTATATAATTAAGTGAAATGAATCTATGTATCTGAGATATTTTACTTGGTATTTAATTCTTCGTGATCAAAACAAGGTATTACAGTCTGCATCAAACGCTAATTTTACGGAAGCCAGTTCCTAAATTTTCTTTTATCTAAAGATTACCGCTATGATCACTACGACTATACCGTGAGTCTCTCTCTCTCTCTCTCTCTCTCTCTCTCTCTCTCTCTCTCTCTCTCTCTCTCTCTCTCTCTCTCTCTCTCTCTCTCTCTCTCTCCCTCCCTCCCGCTCCCTCTCCCTCCCTCTCTCTCTCTCCCTCCCTCCCTCCTTCCCTCCCTCCTTCCCTCCTTCCCTCCCTCCCTCTCCCTCCCTCCTTCCTCCCTCCCTCCCTCCTTCCCTCCCTCCCTCTCCTCCTTCCCTCCCTCCCTCTTCCTCCTTCCTCCCTCCCTTCCTCCTTCCCTCCCTCCCTCCTTCCCTCCCTCCCTCCCTCCCTCCCTCTCTCAATTTCCTCGAGCTATAACTTAATGTTCAGAGGGTAAATGGCTAAAATAAACCTTCTTTGCCAATACTGTTTTGCCAGCCTTACCCTCTTTTGTCTTGGAGAGATATTCACCTTTCTTTCAGGTAAAGATAACAGTGTTTGTAAATTCATTTTACATCACTTCTTGTAATCTTTTCGCGACGTTTTTATGTGTTTTGCAGTTTCGTTGCATTCAGAATTTCGTTTTAATGAAAATATATATTTTCTTCTTCTATTTTTGGAATATTTTTATTATGCTTAAGATATCGTAAGTGTTCATCTAGTATATCTGTTATATATCATATTTTTCTCCTTTCGCGTCTTCCAATACACAGTGGACAGTCAATTTAAATATGGTCGGTCATTAGATCAAATACGGGGATCCTTTTTGGGAAGGAAAACCCATTGAAAGCATGTAATGTCCATTAAATCACACGCCAGCCAATGTATTGCAGGGGGAATG
Organism: Penaeus vannamei; assembly: GCF_042767895.1. Taxonomy (NCBI): domain Eukaryota; kingdom Metazoa; phylum Arthropoda; class Malacostraca; order Decapoda; family Penaeidae; genus Penaeus; species Penaeus vannamei. Next base: position 16,001,933 of record NC_091558.1, on the reverse strand, counting down.
CAACTGCACAGGTTGCTTGGAATTACTGGTATGGACCAGGAGTGAGCCCAGTTATATGCAATGTAGTAATACAATTGCAATAAAAGATAGAAAAAAAGTGATTTAACGGTCAGATAGGCCTATGTAGCCGGCTGGGGACAAACAAATAGGAATTTGACAGATAATATATCTGTGGATATACAGTTAGTTTTCTCTTCATAATTAGCACAATATACTTATTGTTTTCATGGATTGTAAATCTTAGATTGTATAGATAAATCTGAGCCAGCGATAGATACATAGATACATGATGATATATAGATATATCTGAGTCACTTTTGATCAATAATACACAAACTCGGTATTGACGTCACTGATTTGTATTGATGTTACTGCACCTGAGCACGAAAAAAAATAATAGCTGAAAATAGTGGAGAAAAAAAAACTGCAATAATTCTAGTAGTAGTAGCAGCAGCAGTAGTAGTGATAATGGTAGTAGTAGTAATAGAAGTAGCAGTAGTAGTAGTGATAGTAGCAGTAGTGGTAGTAGTAGTGGTAGAAGTAGCAGTAGTAATAGAAGTAGTAGTAGTGGTAGAAGTAGCAGTAGTAGTAGAAGTAGTAGTAGTAGTAGTAGTAGTAGTAGTTGCAGTAGTAGTAGTAATTGTTGTAATAGTAGTAGTAGCAATAGTAGTTGTTGTAGAAATAGTACTAAAAAGAGAAAAAAGTTTGAGGCCTACAGGAGCTGCCAAAGTTCGCAAGGAGTTGGTAACACCAAGACTCTAAAAAAAGGTCATAATTAAAATAAAATCCGAAGGCAAGCACTTTGGAATTCAAGGATAAGGGAAATGGGGCGCCGTGACTCATTCATTTCTCAAATCTATTCCCCCAAAAGAAATGGGGAGAAGGGGTCCAGAGAAATGTCACTGCCCTCCCCCCTCCCCCCCCAAAAAAAAAAACAATGAATAGATAAATGAATAAATACAAATGAATAATTGTTTAGTAAAGGGATAAGGCAAGGTAAGAGTATTACAAATGATAATAGCAGTGTAGCATACAAAACTACAGATAGGCGTCCATTAGACAATATCATTTTCCCGTTTCTAAGAGGATACATTAGCAACACGTGCCTGTAATAAGTATGCATAAAGGCATATACAAATAAAATGTTAGAGAGAGGGGAACGGAGAGGGAGAGAGAGGAAGAGAGGAAGAGGGAGAGGGAGAGGGAGAGGGAGAGGGAGAGGGAGAGGGAGAGGGAGAGGGAGAGGGAGAGGGAGAGGGAGAGGGAGAGGAGAGAGGGAGAGGGAGAGGGAGAGGGAGAGGGAGAGGGAGAAGAGAGAAAGAGGGGGAGGAAGAGAGAGAGAGAGAGAGGAGAAAGAAAGAGAAGAGAAAGAAAGAAAGAAGAAGAGAAAGAGAAAGAGAGAGAGAGAGAGAGAGAGAGAGAGAGAGAGAGAGAGAGAGAGAGAGAGAGAGAGAGAGAGAGAGAGAGAGAATGAGAGAGAGAGAGAGAGAAAGACAAAGAGAAAAAAAGAGAAAAAGAGAAAGAGAGAGAAAGAGAGAAAGAAAGAAAGAGGGAGGGAGGAAGAGACAGAAAGAGGAGAGAACAGACTAATCTGGAGCAAGCAGACGAAAGCTGATTGCCCTTTGGATGAGTAGTCACTGGGGCGGTTTTTTTACGACTTTGGCGATTAAGCTATCACGTGACATGGATGCGTCGAGGGATGTTGATGATTTGAGTAAACATGCCTCTTCCCTGTGGCATTGCAAGGCATAAATCACAAGCACACGCACGCTCAAACGCACGTACGCATGCAAGCACGCACACACTCATTTACTCACTCACTCATTCACTCACTCACATTCACTCACACGCACACGCACGCTCAAACGCACACACACACATACGTGCATACACACACACTCACACACATACACATACGCACATATACATACATATACACATACACACACATACACACACACACACACACACACGCACACACACACATACACACACGCGCACACACACACGAGAGCAAACGCATACACACACAGATAAACAAATAGACACACATTCTACAGTAGATATACAAAAATGTTAGTAATAATAATAATAATAATGATAATAATGACGATAATGATAATAACAATAATGAAAATAATGATAGTAAATTCCCATAGCAATGCGCAACTGCGAAAAATAACATCTGAGGAATTAAGGACAATAATAATGATAATAATTAATAAAAAATGAAAAAAACGAAACAAAAAGTTTCTCCATAGTCCACACGTACAGAAGGCAAAAAAAATGTAAACAATCTGAACAATTTAGTTACGCTTATTAAACATTCCAGACAGATATTTGGGGTTATCTCTAAATTACCTGGAATCTACTCTAACAAATTCATACGTTTTCTCCGTAGTATGTTGTTAATTAAACAGAATTCATAATAAACCGGATCCGTTGATGTTCATAGTAATAGTACTCTGGCTTCAATATCCTGGCTGCAGGTCGTAGGTGAAGATAAAGGGAAGAGGAATAGGATGTGTAGTAGTAATGGTTGTAAGGGTGATGATGATGACAATGGCCACAACCATAATGATGAAACTGCTATTATTATTATCATCAATATTATCATCATTATTATCATTACCATTACGTTATCCTCATCATTATCACATCATCATTTTCATCAGCATTTTCATCATCATCATCATCACCACAATTATTATCGTCATCATCACACCATCATCATCACCCTCTTCATCACAGTAGCAGTAGCTGCATCACCATCACCACC
>NC_091558.1:15981654-15984154 GCF_042767895.1 Penaeus vannamei | reverse complement strand
GAGGAAAATAGAAAGATAAGGGAAAAGAGAGAGAGAGAGATGATAGATTTGACAGACAGACAGAACAGAGAGTGAGAGAAAAAGAGAAAGAGAAGGGAAGAGTGAGAGAGAGAGAGCGGATAGATTTGACAGACAGACAGAACAAAGAGTGAAAGAAAAGAGAAAGAGAAGGGGAGAGTGAGAGAGAGAGAGAGAGAGAGAGAGACAGAGAGAGAGAGAGAGAGAGAGAGAGAGAGAGAGAGAGAGAGAGAGAGAGAGAGAGAGAGAAAGAGACACAGAGAGAGATAGTGGATTTGACAAACAGGCAGAACAGAGAGAGAAAGAAAAGAGAAAGAGAAGGGGAGAGTGAGAGAGAGAGAGAGAGAGGAAAAGAGAGAACGTGTCACCTGCGTACTTTTCCATTAGGTACATTTGCCTTAATCTGTTCATTTGTCAGGTGCAGCTGCGACGGTCCGCGGCGGCCATGTTGAACAAGGCGCGGCGCTGTTTTGTTTCGCTTTGCAATTTTGTGACTTTGTTTTTCCTTTTTTTTGTCGCCGGATTTTTAGATCATGTCTCCGTGATCACAGTTTTAGAGCTTGAATTATCTCGCTGCGAAGACTTGCGGCGTGTGTGTTTGTGGTGGGCACACTCACACACACATATATATATATATATATGTACATATACATATATATACATACATACATACAGACAGACAGACACACATACATACACACGTAAATACATGAGTGGAATTCATGACGAACAGATTGCAACAGGAACATCGAAGGGAAGGACAAGAAAACACGCATATTCGTGTGTTTTCTTGTTCTTCCCTTTGTTGTTCTTGTTGCACGTAGATATATGTATGAATATATATATATATATACATATATATATATATATATATATATATATATATATATATATATATATATATATATATATATATATATATATATATATATATATATATATATATATATATATATATATATATATATATGTGTATATATATATATATATATATATATATATACATATTTATATATATATACATATATATATATACATATACATATATATATATATACATATACATATATATATATATACATATATATATATACATATATATATATATATATATATATATATATATATATATATATATATATATATATATATATATATATATATATATATATATATACATATATATAAATATATATATATATATATATATATATATATATATATATATATATATATATATATATATATATATATATATATATATATATATATATATATATATATATATATATATATATATATATATATACTTGTATATATTCATATTTATACGTGTACACATTCATAACACCCACATCCATACTAATATGATCAGAAACAGACCGCCGCTGCCCAGCCGGAGCGTCCCATGATTGCCCGTTGCAGCGGATGTGCGTTTCTCGGGAATCCAATTCTTAAAGAAAAGGAAAATAAAGCTGTCCTTCCTGACTCCACTTTGTTGCGGAAATTAATTAAGAAAAGTTACCGGGGGTCGGGAGCGAATCTCGTATATTTGTTCGGTGGCGCGAGGAGGCCCTTCCTCCCTCGCGCAACGGACGAGGCGCCGCGGACGGAATGGCGGGGCGGGGGCGACGGCTCGACGGATGTGTGGGGGGCTCCTCTCTCTTTACCTTTCTTGTTTTCTTTCTTTCGCTTTCGGTTTCCCTTCTGTTTGTCTGTCTGTCTGTCTCTCTCTTTCTTCCGCTTTCATTCTCTCTTCTGTTTGTCTCTCTCTCTCTCTCTCTCCCTCTCTCTCTCTCTCTCTCTCTCTCTCTCTCTCTCCTCTCTCTCTCTCTCTCTCTCTCTCTCTCTCTCTCTCTCTCTCTTTCTTTCTCTTTCCCTTTCTCTCTCTCTTTTTCTTACTCTCTATCTTACTCTCTCTCTTTCTTTCTCTCTCACACTAACTATCTTCCTATCCATTCATAAGTGTAATGTTTCTGTGGTATGTGTGTGTGTGTGTGTGTACATGCCTTCGTACAAACACACACATTCCTACGTACATAAATACATTCAATATGAAACTACACCCAACATACATTCACCTCCACACGGATATTAGATATTTTCGGAAGGACCAAGAGAGAGAGAGAGAGAACAGGCGGATTTCCACCACTTGCGAGAAAAGGTCATCTTGGTTCTCTCGCTTGTTTTATTCTCGAGGATGACCCGTGTCTTCTCATTAAGGTTGACCTGTGTTTTTAAAAGGTTGACCCTTGTTTTCTCCTCGAGGTTCCCCATGTTTTTTTTTTTTTGCTCGAGGTTGACCCCTGGTTTCTCCTCGAGGTTGACCCGTGGTCTCCTCCTCGAGGTTCATCTGTTTTTTGTTTTTTTTTTTGCTCGAGGTTGACCCGTGTTTTTTTTTTCTTCCTCGAGGTTGACCCCTAGTTTCTCCTCGAGGTTGACCCGTGGTTTCTCCTCGAGGTTGACCCGTGGTTTCTCCTCG
>NC_091558.1:15944154-15949154 GCF_042767895.1 Penaeus vannamei | reverse complement strand
CATGGACGCACGCACGATATGCACGTAGATAGACACAAAAGCAGACCAAAACTCACAAGCATACAAGGCAGGGATGTAGATACAGTCAGTCGGTCGGTCGGTCGGTCAGTCAGTCAGTCAGTCAGTCAGTTAGTCAGTCAGTCAGTTAGTCAGTCAGTCTGGTTGGTAGATAGGGAAGATGGAGAGAGAGAGAGGAAGGGAAGGAGAAGGAGTGAAGTGATAAAGCAAGGAAGAAAAGCAAGAGAGAGAGAGAGAGAATGTATCTTTGTTTGTTTGTACATATCTTTTTGTTGGTATGTGCGCGTCTGTAGGCATGAATGTATGGACTCAAACATGCATATGTATACAAACAAGCATATTTTCGTTTCTTTGTTTGCTGAAACCGGTAACCCCTGAAAATTCGGCTGAGATCGCCAATATTGACCTTCCTTGACCTTGGGCTGCACTTATTCTTTCGTGCTTTGAGACATAGAAACGATGTACATTTTATTTATGTGTGTATGTATATATATATGTATATACATACATACCATTGGTTTCGGAAATGTGAATTTAACTTATTCCATTATCTATGAAAGATATTCCACTATCGTTAATAATATCTTAATAATATTCTAATCATATTTTGTCGCGTAAATGCAAAGTCCTTTCTTCCGTAAAGTCATATGTAAACGTTTTAACAGACAAATAAACTTATTCTAAAAGGAAAAAAGAGGAAAGAAAGAAAAGAAAAAAAGATTGCAGAATTTTGCAGGTCAGGATTCGTCGGGAAAATAAACATGAAAATACACGTTGCATATTACGATTCCTGTGGCTAAACATTATTCAGTTTTCTACAGTTGGTAAGATTATTATTATTATCATTATTAATTTCTTAATTCAGAAATCTTGGCTACAGCAAGTGGACTATCTGAATTATTTAACTTTTACTCAGACTTTATAAATACGCTGGTACTACCTTAGTGTTTTATTTTGTTCCTTTTGGCAATAGAGTTCTTGCCTGGTTGGACTTTCTTCCTTGCACCAAGGGCCAGACAGATATGGAACAGATAGTTAAATTGTATGTGCCTTATCCGTAGACTTATACTATGTAATTTATTATGATTTATAGCGATAGTGAGTTATATATATTCCATGTGACTGAGGACTTTGATCACAATTTCTTTCATTCTCTCTCTTAAATCTAAAATTTAATCTCTTTCTTTCTCTCTCTCTCTCTCTCTCTCTCTCTCTCTCTCTCTCTCTCTCTCTCTCTCTCTCTCTCTCTCTCTCTCTCTCTCTCTCTCTCTCTCTCCCTCTCCCTCCCTCTCTCTCTCTCTCTCTCTTTCAACTATGAAATAAAAGTGCATATATGTGCACATGTGCGAGCGTATACATATCCACGTGAGGATTTCTACGTGCCTATGTGTGCGTACATGAGAGCCTGTGCGTTCAACCTTCCCCCTTTTCACGAGTACGGAACGATTCATCGGTTTACTATCAACGACCTTTACGTAATCAGCGCAGCGTTCTGCCTGTCGTCTCGCCGCGACTGATCTCCGAAAGACCGTCATTAAAACCTCAAGTTTATCACATCCTGGAGTTTAAGGTCCGCCTTTGAAGTCGAGAGACACGTGATCCGCAAAGGAAAGTTTGAGTGTATTTAACAACAATGAAAGGGATACTGAGGCCCGGGTAGTTGTTATAGAATGGTTTGATAATGAAAAGGGGGATGATGATGATTATGGTGATGATGATGATGATTATGGTGATGATGATGATGATTATGGTGATGATGATAACAGCGTTACATGACTCATAGTAGAAATTATTGTTGTTATCTTCGTTATTAACAGTATTTATAGTGCTGTTTTATCAATATAGTTTTTATTTGTTATTAATGTTTTGATTACTGTTAATGTAAAAAGGACTAGAAGTAACATTATTGTAGGTTTTGTTACGATAATGAAAATTATCGCATTTGCTGTCCTTTTAAATTTTAGTATTTTTTATAAACTTTTTCATCACTGCCATTCATTATCATTTTTATCATGCCCATGATGATGATCATTACTGTTATTATCATGATTAATATTATTTTATTACTATTATGATTACTATTATCATTATTATTATTGGTTTAATTTTTATTATTATTGTTATTCTCATTACCTTCATTATCATTATTGTTATTATTCTGTCATTATTGTTATCCTTTTCATTATTATTAACATTATCATTATCATTATTTTATTATTATTATTGTTGTTGCTGTTGTTGTTTATCATTAATTATTTTTATCCTTATTGCTGTTGTTGTAATTATTGTTGTAATTGATATTATGATAATTATTATTATCATGACTATTATTGTTACTATTGTTTATATTACTATTATTATTGTCACCATCACCATCATCATTGTTGTTATCACTATTATCATTATTAATGCTGTTATAATAGTAATTATTAATATTATCCTCTTTATTAATACTATTAATATCATCATCATTATCGTCATTGTCAATGTCAATCCCATTCTCAGTATCATTACTTTTATTACTCTTATCATCACCATCTTCATTATCATTGATATTATTATTATTGTTAAAACTATCACTAGTAATAGTAGTGTTGTTATAATCTTTATTGTTATAAATGTCTTCCTACTCCTTTTCATCTCGCCATAGTCATCACCTTTTATAATAACTTTATTATCAGAACCATTATATTTATTGTTGCCGTTGTTATGGCTTCTGTTATGTTATCAATCTTATCATTATCTTTAACGTTATCATATATCATTAGTTATTAATTGTGCAGTCGTTATAATTTTTGTCAGTTTTAATAATGCTTCTTTTTCATTATTCCGTCTGTTCGTATTTTTCTACTTAATGTATGAAAAATACTTTAAGCCTGGGATATTATTCCATCTGACTGAGGACCTAAAGTCAAATAATTTTAGTGTAAAAGAGTGATAATTGACAACATATATGAAAGACCGGCACACGTATATTACATTACGTATCCCTTGAAGTTGTTGTTCTTGTTATTATTGTTATTACTATCATTATTATTGTTATTATTGTTATTATTATTCTTAATATAATCATCAACATCAATTTTGTCCTCATCCGTATCACTATCATTATTATTATTTTTATCTTAATTAGTACCATCATTATCACTGCTAACATTATCATTGTTATTTTTTATATTATTACATCTTTTAACTCTCATCAATTTTTGTAGTATCAGTAGTAGTAGTAGTAATAGTAGCAACAGTAGTTGTAGTAGTAATAATAGTCGCAGTAGTAGTAGTAGTAGTAGTAATATTTTAGTAATAGTAGTATGACTATACTTATTACTGCTATCACTGCAATCATTATCATCATAGCAGTAGTAATAGCACCGCCCCGCCGGGGATGTGGCATCTCAACGACTTTGCCGGAATTTGCGAGGATGACTCAAGTTCCTTCAACCACGTCCGGCGATGTTGGAAAAGTTGATTCCAGACGAAGACCACATCCGCCCCTGCCAACCCCCGCCCTGGCCCAGCGTGGTAGGGTGTAGGCCTTCTTCCCTCCTATGATGCAAACCCCCACATCCACCCCTACCAACCCACCCTGAGCCAGCGTGGTAGGGTGCACAACCTCTTCCTCCCTATGATGCAAACCCCGACATGCGCCCCTGCCAACCCTCACCCCTACCAACCCCCGCCCTGGCCCAGCGTGGTAGGGTGTAGGCCCTCTCTGCCCCTATGATGCAAACCCCCACATCCACCCCTACCAACCCGCCCTGGGCTAGCATGGTAGGGTGTGGACTCCCCCCCCCCCCCGCTATGATGCAAACCATACAGACCGTCTGAAGAAGAGGTGGTGAGATGATCTTGACGAATTCGAAAGATTTAGGCCTACAAGCACATGGCTGGCAGAAGGGGCGCAGTCCAACAAAGGATTTCTCAAGCCTGAAGATGAGGAATTAGAAATAGTGGTGGTGTCACCATCAGAGTTATTGCTATAACCATAATCGTTCTTATTTTTATTACCTTTGTTAGTATCGTTTTCCACTTTCTTATTATTATTATTACTATTGTTACTATCCTTTTCCATTCTCTTACTATTATCATTACCATTATCATTATCGTTTTCCATTTTCTTCTAATTGCTACTACTTCCATCATTGTTATCAATATTATTACCATTATCACTGGGGTTTTATTCGTAATATCACTCTTTATCAAATATTTAGATATATATTTTTACATTGCAATTGTCATTATAGTCATCAATATAACTGTAATGATTTCGCATATAGCATTTCTACCACATTTGAAATAATAATTTTATAAATTATTCCATTTCATACGATGCAGTGTCATCATAATCACCATTAATTAAGATATGATAATGTTGATAATTGTATTGTTGCTGCTGTTGTTATTTTTTCATTATCATCATTATCATTATTATTATTGTTATTATTATTATTATTGTCGATATTTTTTTATCATTGTTATGATATTTTTACTTTTATTGTTATCAATTTTGTTATTATTATTATTATTATTGCTATTATTACCATCATTGTTATCATCATCATCGTTGTCGTCGTCGTCGTCGTCGTCATCATTATCATCATCACTTATACTGTCATCATCATCATTGTAAAATCATAATTAATGAATAATTAAAGTAATCTGTCTTATTTTCTCTCTTTCGCCAGGGAGAAAATGGAGTCCTTGAGGATAACTCTGCCAAGGTAAGACACAAGTTTATTTTCTGAAACCTTTTCTTAGCCTCGAGTCTCCCGTTGTCATGAATTGTCTTTGGAGAATGAAAAGCAGCCTTGAAGAAAATCCTTGAGGAAAAGAACGAACAGGAAAGAGAGAACGAGTCATTTTAAAGGTTATTATGATGCGGGAATAAAGACGATAGGTTTGAGAATGATTGTATTAGATCATATATATATATATATATATATATATATATATATATATATATATATATATATATATATATA
>NC_091558.1:15939154-15941654 GCF_042767895.1 Penaeus vannamei | reverse complement strand
GCTATAACCCTGAGGTATTTTCTTCCCCCCCACCTGATACTATACCCCTCTGAGGATGCTATAACCCTGAGGTATTTTCTCTCCCCCCACCTGATACTATACCCTTGAGGATGCTATAACCCTGAGGTATTTTCTCCCCCCATCCACCTGGATACTATAACCTTGAGGATGCTATAACCCTTGGGTATTTTCTCTCCCCCCCACCCCTGATACTATAACCTTGAGGATGCTATAACCCTTAGGTATTTTCCCTCCCCCTGATACTATAACCTTGAGGATGCTATAACCCTGAGGTATTTTCTCCCCCCACCTGATACTATAACCGTGAGGATGCTATAACCCTGAGGTATTTTCTCTCCCCCTGATACTATAACCTTGAGGATGCTATAACCCTGAGGTGTTTTCTCCTCCCCCCCCCCCCCCGATACTACAACCTTTGATACAGCCTCAGATGCGTTTGTCTCCATGAGTGTCAGATCACAAGCATACACTGGGTGACTCAGGAACACAAATGGGGATACTGACCATCACGTGTCAGATTAACATCGATCCGGCTGGTCGTGTGCCTGAATGCCTCCTGGGGAAGATGAAGGAGGGGGGGAGAAGGGGTTAGGGGGGAGGGGATGGAGGGAGGGATGGGGGAAGAGGAAGGAAGGGTTGGGGTATGGGGGAGGGAGGGGAAGGGGTTAGGGGGAGGGATGGGGGAAGAGGAGGGAGGGGGTGGAGTAGGGGAGGTGGAGGCAAGGGGGAAGGGTTGGGGTATGGGGGGAGGAGGGAATAGGGGGAGGGTTGGGTGGGAGGGACGGGGAAAGGGAAGGGTGGAGTAGGGAGGTGGAGGCAAGGATGGAAAGGGTTAGGGATGGGGGAGGGGAGGGGAAGGGGTTAGGGGGAGGGGAGGGAGGGATGGGGGAAGAGGAGGGAAGGGGGTGGAGTAGGGGAGGAGGAGGTAAGGAGGGGGTTGGGGTATGGGGGAGGGGAGGGAAGGGAGGAATGGGGGAAGAGGAGGGGGAGTGGAGTAGGGGAGGAGAAGGCAAGGGGGGAAAGGTTGAGGGGTAGGGGGAGGGAGGGAGGGAGGGAAGGAGGAAGAGGAGGGAGGGGTGGAGTAGGGGTAGGGGGCAAGGGGGAAAGGTTGGGGTATGGCGGCTAGGGGATGGGAAGGGTAGGGAGTACTGGGGAAAGGGGAGAGGGTTTGAATGGTTAGGAGGGAGGGAGTTAAGGGGAAGGGGTTTAGGTGGGGGAAGGAGGGTAAAGTTGGGGAAGGTGGTCAGGAGGGAAGGATCGGGGGAAAGGGGTAGGAGGGGAGGAATAGAGAGAATGGGGGCAACGGGTGAGGAATGGGGAGAGGAGGGGGCATATGGGAAGGATGGCGGAAGGGAGAGGGGAAGAGGGGGGGGGGGAGGTGCAAGCAATGACACCCTCGACTGGGATCTTCAAGGGCTTGTGATGGAGATGAAAGAGACACGTTTAGGTCTTCAGAATCATTCGCATTATTATTATCATTATCATCATTACTATCTACTAATTTTGTCTTCATTGCTATTGCTATTGTAATAACAGAGCTATTATTAGTGTTATTATTATTATTATTAATGCTTTGATGTTATTATTGTTGTTCTTGTAATTGTTGTTGTTCTAGAGCTTCTTCTTCTTCTTCGACTTCTCGTTATTTGTTATTACTATTTTTGTCCCTTTCGTTGTTACTGTTTTTATCATTGCTATCACTTTTGTTACTCTTATTATTATCATCATCATTGTCAATATCATTATCATAAGCAATACTATTGTTATAATTGTTGTTGTTATAATCATTATTAGTATTATCATTACTACTACTACTACTAGTAGTATTAATGCTACTGATATTGTCGAGATTAATATTAATTTGACTTTTAAAAGATGCACTGGTTATGATTATAAAGATGCATGGACTGCGCCGAAACGTTTATTTACATATTTTCATTTTGAAACCATATCATTATGGCAAAATTTAGTGTTATAACTAATAGAGTAAATTATGAGGATAACCAATACATGGTTATTTGGCTTAAAACGTCAATTCATTGGAGGAAAGGAGTGAACAGTTTTACTCCATCATATAATTTCCGTCTTTTGCCCCGAGCGCAGGTAAGTTGAGTGATGTTATTAAAAGTTTTATTTAACCCGGATATTGAAGGTTTGTCCTGTTTGACAAATGAATTATTATAATTGCGAATTCGTATGTTTTGAGTTGTGATAACTAATTTGGAGTTGTTACTTCGCCCTGCACTCAGAGAGGAAGAAAGGTTAGGGAAAGTCAGGCAACACCACACGCCATGACAGGAGCCTTGTTGATAGGAAATATGGGGGAGTAGAGATGAGTGTTTCGATCCTGTCTCATATTTGTTTTTATTATGGTTATCATATTGATTATTGAATTTAATTAGCAGTTAAAGGGGAGGTTTAACTATAGTGAACCGAAAAAAATGTTAAATTAGTAGATGAAAAAATTCCTTGTTTATTA
>NC_091558.1:15926654-15934154 GCF_042767895.1 Penaeus vannamei | reverse complement strand
CTCTTTCTCTCTCTGCCTGTCTGTCAAACGACAATCACCCAAATTAAGCCCCGATTGATGATGATAATCACATCTGCAATGACAGTGATGAATATCGTTGCAATTACCATCCCAATGTGGAGCGGGGATGATGATGAGAAAATTAGTCCCATTTTTTGACAATAATAGCGATATTTTGGAAGATGGCCAATTGATGATTAAGAATGAGACGTAGATGCCCGGTGATTAAGATTGTTTTGATGATAATGATAAGTATGTAGTATGGATAATTAGGATAATAACTAACGATGTAGTATAGATGATTTGGATAATAACTAGCGATGTATAGATAATTAGGATAATAATTAACGATGTAGTATAGATGATTTGGATAATAACTAGCGATGTATAGATAATTAGGATAATAACTAGCGATGTAGTATAGATGATTAGGATAATAACTAACGATGTATAGATAATTAGGATAATAACTAACGATGTATAGATAATTAGGATGATAACTAACGATGTATAGATAATTAGGATAATAACTAACGATGTATAGATAATTAGGATAATAACTAACGATGTATAGATAATTAGGATAATAACTAACGATGGAGTATAGATAATCAGGACAATTACTAACGATGTAGTATAGATAATTAGGATAATTACTAACGATGTATGGATAATTAGGATAATAGCTAACGATGTTATATAGATGATTAGGATAATAACTAACGATGTAGTATAGATAATTAGGATAATAACTAACGATGTTGTATAGATGATTAGGATGTCTTGTATTAGCAATTATCATAAAAAGGATCGATTCGTGATTGTGACATTTAAGACAATAAAGAAAACGATATCTCTTAATCAAGAACATAATTAGTATTCATTACCTATTTTTCTTCACGAATAAATACACAAGATACAATACACTCAGTAAATAAATAGTTTTTCAGGAATAAATACAAAAGATACAATACACTCAGTAAATAAATAGTTTTTCAGGAATAAATACACAAGATACAATACACTCAGTAAATAAATAGTTTTTCAGGAATAAATACAAAAGATACAATACACTCAGTAAATAAATAGTTTTTCAGGAATAAATACACAAGATACAATACACTCAGTAAATAAATAGTTTTTCAGGAATAAATACAAAAGATACAATACACTCAGTAAATAAATAGTTTTTCAGGAATAAATACAAAAGATACAATACACTCAGTAAATAAATAGTTTTTCAGGAATAAATACAAAAGATACAATACACTCAGTAAATAAATAGTTTTTCAGGAATAAATACAAAAGATACAATACACTCAGTAAATAAATAGTTTTTCAGGAATAAATACACAAGATACAATACACTCAGTAAATAAATAGTTTTTTTCAGGAATAAATACACAAGATACAATACACTCAGTAAATAAATAGTTTTTTTCAGGAATAAATACACAAGATACAATACACTCAGTAAATAAATAGTTTTTTTTTTTAGGAATAAATACACAAGATACAATACACTCAGTAAATAAATAGTTTTTTTTTTCAGGAATAAATACACAAGATGCAATACACTCAGTAAATAAATAGTTTTTTTTTTCAGGAATAAATACACAAGATACAATACACTCAGTAAATAAATAGTTTTTTTCAGGAATAAATACACAAGATACAATACACTCAGTAAATAAATAGTTTTTTTTCAGGAATAAATACACAAGATACAATACACTCAGTAAATAAATAGTTTTTTTCAGGAATAAATACACAAGATACAATACACTCAGTAAATAAATAGTTTTTTTTTCAGGAATAAATACACAAGATACAATACACTCAGTAAATAAATAGTTTTTTTTCAGGAATAAATACACAAGATACAATACACTCAGTAAATAAATAGTTTTTTTTTCAGGAATAAATACACAAGATACAATACACTCAGTAAATAAATAGTTTTTTTTTCAGGAATAAATACACGATACAATACACTCAGTAAATAAATAGTTTTTTTCAGGAATAAATACACAAGATACAATACACTCAGTAAATAAATAGTTTTTTTTTCAGGAATAAATACACAAGATACAATACACTCAGTAAATAAATAGTTTTTTTCAGGAATAAATACACAAGATACAAAACACTCAGTAAATAAATAGTTTTTTTTTCAGGAATAAATACACAAGATACAATACACTCAGTAAATAAATAGTTTTTTTTTCAGGAATAAATACACAAGATACAATACACTCAGTAAATAATTTTTTTTCAGGAATAAATACACAAGATACAATACACTCAGTAAATAAATAGTTTTTTCAGGAATAAATACACAAGATACAATACACTCAGTAAATAAATAGTTTTTTTCAGGAATAAATACACAAGATACAATACACTCAGTAAATAAATAGTTTTTTTCAGGAATAAATACACAAGATACAATACACTCAGTAAATAATTTTTTTTCAGGAATAAATACACAAGATACAATACACTCAGTAAATAAATCGTTTTTTCAGGAATAAATACACAAGATACAATACACTCAGTAAATAAATAGTTTTTTTTCAGGAATAAACACACAAGATACAATACACTCAGTAAATAAATAGTTTTTTTCAGGAATAAATACACAAGATACAATACACTCAGTAAATAATTTTTTTTCAGGAATAAATACACAAGATACAATACACTATGTAAATAAATCGTTTTTCAGGAATAAATACACAAGATACAATACACTCAGTAAATAAATAGTTTTTTTTCAGGAATAAATACACAAGATACAATACACTATGTAAATAAATAGTTTTTTTCAGGAATAAATACACAAGATACAATACACTCAGTAAATAAATAGTTTTTTTCAGAATTATATACACAAGATACAATACACTCAGTAAATAAATAGTTTTTTTTTTTTCAGGAATAAACACACAAGATACAATACACTCAGTAAATAAATAGTTTTTTTTTCAGGAATAAATACACAAGATACAATACACTCAGTAAATAAATAGTTTTTTTCAGGAATAAATACACAAGATACAATACACTCAGTAAATAAATAGTTTTTTTCAGGAATAAATACACAAGATACAATACACTAAGTAAATAAATAGTTTTTTTCAGGAATAAATACACAAGATACAATACACTCAGTAAATAAATAGTTTTTTTTTCAGGAATAAATACACAAGATACAATGCACTCAGTAAATAAATAGTTTTTTTCAGGAATAAATACACAAGATACAATACACTCAGTAAATAAATAGTTTTTTTCAGGAATAGATACACAAGATACAATACACTCAGTAAATAAATAGTTTTTTTTCAGGAATAAATACACAAGATACAATACACTCAGTAAATAAATAGTTTTTTTTCAGGAATAAATACACAAGATACAATACACTCAGTAAATAAATAGTTTTTTTTCAGGAATAAATACACAGGATACAATACACTCAGTAAATAAATAGTTTTTTTCAGGAATAAATACACAAGATACAATACACTCAGTAAATAAATAGTTTTTTTTCAGGAATAAATACACAAGATACAATACACTCAGTAAATAAATAGTTTTTTTTCAGGAATAAATACACAAGATACAATACACTAAGTAAATAAATCGTTTTTTTCAGGAATAAATGCACAAGATACAATACACTAAGTAAATAAATCGTTTTTTTCAGGAATAAATACACAAGATACAATACACTAAGTAAATAAATAGTTTTTTTCAGGAATAAATACACAAGATACAATACACTCAGTAAATAAATAGTTTTTTTCAGGAATAAATACACAAGATACAATACACTCAGTAAATAAATAGTTTTTTTCAGGAATAAATACACAAGATACAATACACTAAGTAAATAAATAGTTTTTTTCAGGAATAAATACACAAGATACAATACACTCAGTAAATAAATAGTTTTTTTCAGGAATAAATACACAAGATACAATACACTCAGTAAATAAATAGTTTTTTTTCAGGAATAAATACACAAGATACAATACACTCAGTAAATAAATAGTTTTTTTCAGGAATAAATACACAAGATACAATACACTCAGTAAATAAATAGTTTTTTTTCAGGAATAAATACACAAGATACAATACACTCAGTAAATAAATAGTTTTTTTCAGGAATAAATACACAAGATACAATACACTCAGTAAATAAATAGTTTTTTCAGGAATAAATACACAAGATACAATACACTCAGTAAATAGATAGTTTTTTTTCAGGAATAAATACACAAGATACAATACACTCAGTAAATAAATAGTTTTTTTCAGGAATAAATGCACAAGATACAATACACTCAGTAAATAAATAGTTTTTTCAGGAATAAATAAAGATACAATACACTCAGTAAATAAATATTTTTTTTTCAGGAATAAATACACAAGATACAATACACTCAGTAAATAAATAGAGCAATGATTAAGATGAGTTGAGATTGCGTGAGAGAGCAAGCACGGGGATGCGTCCTCCCTCCATTACCTGATCTCCAGATGGATTATGCAAATTGAGTTCAAGGTGTTATCTCACCTCCCTCCTCTCTCTTCTTCTCCTTCTGTTTCGCCTCTCTAGCTTCATCGTCGCCTTTCCTTCTTCCTCGTCTTTCTTCACCTTCTTTAGATATTTACGTTTGTGTATATCTATCTTTCTATCTATGCATACATCTATCTATATATGTGTGTGTGTGTGTGTGTGTGCATGTGTGTGTGCATGTGTGTGTGCATGTGCGTGTGTATGTGTGTGTGATTGTGTGTGTGTGTGTGTATGTGTGCGTGTGTGTGTGTGCGTACGTGTGTGTGTTTAAGTATATATTCATTTTGTAGAGATAGACATTTTTTTAACCACAAAATAGCCGCATCTTAAATAGATTTGAAAGAATTTCATTAAGATTCAGAGGAACACTATATTATATTTAGATATGTTTTAATATCTTATATAAGTGAGGTTTAGATGAATTTATTGTAGAATATCAACTTGCGGTATCATTTCATAGTTTTATTAATTTGGTGAATTTTTATATAATAATTTAAATTTTTTTTTTCTTTACACATAACACTGTAATTAAAGTCTCCATTAATTTTGATATGGCCATATTGCACATCTGCATAATGAAAATTACAACACATTTGCATAATGAATGATAAACTTCCTAGCACTGTCCTCGCTAAAGAGTTACTAATCATAAGGCACAATTTGGAAAAAAAATATCTCATACACACACTCACACTTATACTCGCACTCATACTCATACTCGTACTCATACACATACTCACACTCATACACATACTCACACTCATACTCATACTCTCACACACTCATACTCTCTCACACATACACGCACACACACACACACACACACACACACACACACACACACACACACACACACACACACACACACACACACACACACACACACACACACACACACACACATACAAGACAGATGTGTATGTGTGCTTAGAAACTCTCTGTGTATGTGTTTTGCAATGCCTGTATCTTAACTGGTTGATCTAATAATATAAATAATTTAGGTAAATATTCAACTAATATGGATTATCTTCATGCCTTGCTGTGCCATGACTGGCTGATTGTATTAATGAAAATGTTTCATTATGCAGTTTGCATTTGGCACGCTAAATGTTTTCTTATTTTTCTCTCTCTTACACTCTTAATTAACTTTTAGAGAGAGAGAGAGAGAGACTGCGTGAAATATAAAAATAGAGATAAACAGACATATCGACGAACACACACAGAGGGATGGATGGAGGGAGAGAGAGAGAGAGAGAGAGAGAGAGAGAGAGAGAGAGAGAGAGAGAGAGAGAGAGAGAGAGAGAGAGAGAGAGAGAGAGAGAGAGAGAGAGAAACAGATACACTAGATAAAGACATAGACAGACATAAACATAGACAGGAGAGGAAGAGGGAAAAGGACAGATAGACTGGCATAGATATAGACAGACATAGACACAGACAGAACAAATGGAGTACACCCTTTACTCTTCAACCATAGATAAGTAATAGGAAAACGCACGTACATTACAGTCATTCGGATTTTGTACAACGAAAAGATTCAGCGACACTGTAATTACAAACTGACACACAACGAAGAGACGAAACAAGCAAACAAACAAACAAATACTGAAGTTCAAATCTAAGGCTGCAAAATATCATTTCCTTGCAGACGACATTTAGCATTCAGTCCGGGGACAAAGTGTCATTCACACGCTGTCCCGCGGAAGTTTTGTTTACTTCCTGCATAGTAAAGAATGTCTCGCGGACCGTGAAGCATTCGTCGGGGGAAACGGAAGTAAAATATGCGCTTATGTAGGTGAATATATTGATAAAGAGAGATAAAGGAAGGGGAAGATTGATAGATAAAGAAGGATTGATAGATCGATCGATAGATAGCGAAAGAGAGAGAGAGAGATTGAACGAGAGCGTGGGAGTGAGAGCCTGATCCTTTTGGCAACAGTAATAAGGAGAGAGAGAGAGAGAGAGAGAGTGGATATGAGTATGAGAAACTGACAGACAGAGACAGAGAGAGTAAGCGAGTGAGATAAAACAACCAGAGAGGAAGAGAAAGAGAGCAAGAGTAAGAATGATTGAGAGAGAGAGAGACCAAGAGATAGATAGATAGAGAGAATACATCAATGAACGGCCCTCAGTCCAGGTGTGCAAAATTGGAATCCCTTTAAAAGAAAGAAAGAAAGAAAAAAAAAAGGTAAGGGGGTCGATAGTGCCTAAGAAACGACAGGTGTTTTGATCTCTTTTCTCCTTTGTTCCTTGCGATGCCTTCTAGCTCAGAAAGAGGCGAAAAGAAAGGGAAAGGGAAGGAGCAAAGACAGTGAACGAAGGGGTAGAGAGAGAAAAAAGTGAGAGAGAAGGGCCATTGGCGTGTTCGTGTGTGTCCGTTCTTTAGGCTGCTGTGATGCGCTCCGTTTTCTATTTGTCTCCCTCCGTCGTGTCCCGTTTTCTTTTTTTCAGAGTTGAGAAATAGAGAATGGGAAGGGGATGGAATTCTATTTTATTTTATTAGCTGATGATTTGTTCGGTCTTATGTCCTTTTACACATTTATTTGTTTACTTTTGCTGTTATCGTTATTGTCATTGTCATCACTTTTATTTTCATTATTATTGTTATTATTACCATTATTATTATCATTTATCATTATTATTGTCATTATATATCATTATTGTTGTTAGCATCATCATCATCACCATCACCATTATCATCATTATCGATATCGTTTTTATTATCATTATCTCTATATTCATAAAAAAACAACTTATTACCATCACCACATTATCATTACTAATATCCTTACCATCATCCATTCTTATCACTGCATTAATCACCATTCTCATTAGCATTAAGTATACGCAAGTTTACATAAATAACCAAATTTACACGAGCTGATAAATCAATGATAAGAGAGACAACAAGAGCG
>NC_091558.1:15906654-15919154 GCF_042767895.1 Penaeus vannamei | reverse complement strand
CTACCATCTAACCACCCACTCACTCATCCATCCATCCATCCATCCATCCACCCACCTACCCACCCACTCACCCACCCAGCCACTCACCCACCCACTCACCCAACCACCCATCCATCCACCCACACACCCATAAACCCACCCACCCATCCATTCATCCATCCATCCATCCATCCATCCATCCATCCATCCATCCATCCATCCATCCAACCATCCATCTATTTGTCTACCTATCTGTCAATCCATTCATCCATCCATCCATCCTTCCGTGTATTTGTCTACCTATCTATCTGCCAATCCATTCATCCATCCATTCACCCATCCACCTATCCATCTATTTATCTACCTATCTATCAGTCAATCTATTTACATAGTGTGTATAACACCTGGACAGCACTCGCTCTCCCGGTGAGTTAATTAGTGGAGTTTGGAATACATAACTAGAGCAATATGTGTTTTAGCTCTCTACAAAAAGGAAAGTATTTCGAAAACTTTTTTTTTTTAATCCTAAAAATGTTGGCGTTTCTGTCGGAAATGGGTGGAGCAATTACGCATTATTTGGGCGTCAGTTGCACCTTCGGTTTGCATCATTTCACGCCAGAAATTGATGTTCCTTTCTCGCCAACAGTAGAGTGGCGGTTATGAAAACGACGTCGACAACAACAGCAATAATGGTGGCAGAAAGAATTTACATTTCCAGCCTCATAGCGTCTTGTTCATTTTGTCTTGAAAAACATCTGAGACACAACACATTTTCCTCTGCTCGTTAGCGCCTTTCGCTTGTACAGATTCCTCCCCTTAGAGGCAGAACGCTTTCCGTTAATAGGACTTTACACTGTTTATTGTTCGTTGAATGTTACATGCAAATTAAGTTTCCAGTCGCTTCTTGAATTAGTAAAATTAATTCTATCTCTCTCTCACACTCTCACTCACTCACTCACTCACTCACTCACTCACTCACTCACTCACTCTCTCTCTCTCTCTCTCTCTCTCTCTTTCTCTTTCTCTTTCTCTTTCTTTCTCTCTCTCTTCCTTCTCTCTCTCTCTCTCTCCCTCCCTCTCTCCCTCTCTCCCTCCCCCTCTCCCCTCCCCCTCTCCCTCCCTGCCTCCCTCCCTGCCTCCCTCCCTCCCCCTCTCCCTCCCTCCCCCTCTCCCTCTCTCCCCCTCTCCCTCCCTCCCCCTCTCCCTCCCTCCCCCTCTCCCTCCCTCCCTCTCTCTCTCCCTCTCACTCATTCTTTATCATTATCATAACAAATTCCAACCGAGAATGAAGCTTAGCAACAAAAGGAGCGAACACACTGAGGTCTCTCTTTGGGGGAATAAGATGCTTTTTCTCTCGTTTGGTCCAAAAAGTAGTCAGCCCTGCATTCTGATGGAGATAATCCCCATCAAAAATTTTTTTTTTTACTCTCATAATGCAAAATAATGATAATGATGATGATAATGATAAAGATAATGGTAATAATGATTATAATAATAATTATAATGATGATGATAATAATAATGATGGTAATAATAATAGTAATAACAATAATGATAATGATAATGATAATAATAATAGTTATAATGATAATGATAATGATAATAGTAATATTGATAATAATGATGATAATGATAATGATAATGATAGTAATAATGACGATAATAATTACATTAATGATAATGAAATAAATAACAAATCGAACGAGCATAGCTGCAATGGCACTGTGCTTGACCTTCTCTCCTTCAATAGTAGATAGATTGCTATTATTATCTACTTATTATTTAAAAAAAGAATCGTCTATCTATTTGTTTATTCATTTACTTATTTGTCATTGGCATTTACTTGTTCCTTTCTCTATTTACTTATTTATTTATTTACTTATTCATTAAACCTTCTAGTTTTGGAAAGTGCATCGTTAACTCCTAGAAACGACTTCATGAGAGAGAAAGAAAGAGAGAAAGAGAGAAAAATAATGAAAAATAGAAAGAGGAAGAGAAAGAAATGATAAAAAAGAAAGAAGAATAGAAATAGAGACAGAGAAAGAAGAAGAGATAAAAAGAAAGGAAAATAGAAAGAAAGAAATAAAAAGAAGAGATATAAAAGAAATAAATAAAAAGAAGAGATATAAAAGAAAGAAATATAGAAAGAAGAAAAGATAAAAAATAGAAAGAGAAAGAAAGGAGAAAGAAGAAGAGATAAAAAGAAAGAAAGAAAGAGAAAGAAGAAGAGATATAAAAGAAAGAAAAATATAGAGTGAGAAAGGAGAAGAGATAAAACAGAAAGAAAAATTGAAAGAGAGAGAGAAAGAAGAAATAAAAAAGAAAGAAAAGAGAGAGAGAAAAAAAAAATCAGAAAGCTTAGAAAAGAAATAATCATAGCACAGAAAAAATTACCCCCCGTTTGAGAATCACCGATACAGACAGACAAACATACACGCATGTTTTTTTAGCCTAAAACACGGTGCGAAAATTTATTATTTGTTTCGGAAGTAATAATCGAACTGATTTTTTTTTATCTACGATATTCTGTAAGCTTTTTTTCCCTTCTTCTTCTTCCTGCGAAAATCTTTAATCTTGTCTTGGATTTTTCTACGATAATTTTTTTTTCAGATTTTTTTCCCCCACGATAATCTTTAATCTTTTCTCAGTTCTTTTCATGCGATAATCTTTTATCTTATCTTTTTTTTCTTTTTCTTTTCATTTTTTTCTTTTTTACGGTTATCTTTAATTGGCTTTAATTAATAATGGTTGTAATGAGTTTTTTTTCTTATAAGGATCAATAGGTTTCCTTAAGAAATAAAGATTCCTTCGTTTAGGATAAGTTGTGAATGTAAAAAAATGCGAGAGAAGAAAAGACAACGATATTAAGAGAAGGAAAGACCAGGAAAAAAGAAGAAATAAGAAAAAAAAAGCTAAGAAGAAGAGGGAAAGGAAGAGGAAGAGGAAGTAGTGGAAGAGGAAGAAGTGAAAGAGAAAGAGGAAAAGGAAGATGAAGAGGAACAGGAACAGGAACAGGAGAAGGAAAAGGAATAGGAGGAGAAGGGGAGAAGGAGAGGACGGAAAGACAAAGGAAGAGGAGGGTAGGGGAGAAGGAAAAGGAAAAGGAAGAGGAGAGGAGGACAAGGAAGAGGAAGAGGAGGGTAGGGGAGAAGGAGAGAAAGAAAAGGAAAATGAAGAGGAGGGGAGGAGAAGGAGAGGAGGAAAAAGGAAGAGGAAGAGAAAGGGAAGAGGAGAAGGAGAGGAGGAAAATGAAGAAGAAGAGGGGAGGGGGAGAAGAAGAGGAAGAAAAGGAAGGGAGGAAAAGAAGGAGAGGAAGAAATGAAAAGACGAAGAACAAGCAGAAAAAAGAAGCAATCCCCCCCCCCCCCTTGTGCAAGCGATACTTAGCCGAGTCTTGAAGGAAAGGCAAGAGTTCTCAGACAGCGCCGCTTCTTCTCCTCCCTTATTTGCCCGCATAAAAACTCGATTAAGATGAAGTTCGCAAGACTTCCTGTTCCGTCTGCTGTTGCGAACACGGCCGCCGTCAGTCAGGCTTCATTATCTTGCAGTTTTTGGTGTGTGCTCTCTTTCTTTTTTTTCTGTCAGGCTGTCTATCTGTCTGTCTGTTTTTCTGTCTGTCTGTCTGTCTGTCTCTCTCTCTCTCTCTCTATCTATCTATCTCTCTGTCTCTCTCACTCTTTCTCTCTGTCTCTCTCTGTCTCTCTCTCTCTCTCTCTCTCTCTCTCTCTCTCTCTCTCTCTCTCTCTCTCTCTCTCTCTCTCTCTCTCTCTCTCTCTCTCTCTCTCTTCGTTGCCATCTCTTTTTGCACGAGAAACGTTGCAAACTCTCTCTCTCTCGACCGTAGTCTCTCAGAACCTCTCTCTCTCTTCGTTGCCATCTCTTTTTTCTAGTGTTGATGATGATTATTATTATCATTATTATTATTAGTAGTAGTAGTAGTATTCATTTCTTATTTATTTATTTTATTTTATTTTATGTCTTTATTTATTTATTTTTCCTTTTTTTTTGGGGGGGGGTCAACTTGAATGAAAAATTATTCATTATTTAAGTTATAAAGAAGTTTTAACTATCGAGAATTGGCCTTTCAGGAGGATAAGTCATCATTAACTGACCTAATTACTCGTATGATAATTTAGATATGTAAGTCACCAAGTCCTTAATTACCCTTAGTGAGAGTGAGAGAGGGAGACGGGGGGAGGGGGGGGGGCAAGAGAGAAAAAGAGATATTGTTAAATTACCTTCTAAGGGTGACCCAACAGTCATTTAGTTTATTATGGGTAATTCGTCATTCATGAAGATTTTATGGTAAGTTCAGCATTACCGATAAGGATTATCATTTCTCAGCGGGATGCCTAAAAGGTGTTTATAACTTACAGATCTTTGCTTTCCGATGTGTACACGATGCGTGGGTGTATTAGGCATGCATATCGTGTATGTGTATTTGTGTTTGTTTGCTTACAGTAGTGCTTATTTATATGCATGTGCTCGACATGTCTGAAGAACCCCACTTGATTTAATTTTCGATGTTCATTTTAATTATAGGCTCAATACCAGGCCTTCAGTAGTTGATTTCTTTTCAGATTTCGCTGTCATCCACAACGATAAACAATTTCAAAATAGCGCCGTTTAAAAGTAAACAAAGCAACACAATAAGCATCGATTTTGCATTCTTCAAAATCATTCCTTCAGCTGTTTTTTGTTTTTTTTCTTCTTCTTTTTATCCACTGAACTCATACTTACTTTGCCCTTTCAGCGTTCTAATCTCGGCTGCAATCTCTTGATATCTGCGTTCCTTCTCTCTTTCCTTTTTCTTTAAGGGCCTTTTCTTACTGTAAAATCAATTACCAAACGACCATCTCGTATCTCGTCTCTATCACAATTGCTCTATTGTCTTCGATGTCGTGATTTGCTTGAATTATTTACATATTTTTGCAAAGTTGCCGTGGAATTCCTTCACTCGATAGCCCTCAGGGTAATTTTATCTTCATCATGTTGTCGTGTATGATGCATGTGTGCTATCCTTCAACGTCAATTTATCATATGTTGCTCTCTTTCGTCTGCGATCATGTGCATGTTGTTTCCATTTTTGTATTTGTTTATTATGTATTTATTATTATTTGTTGTTTATTTATTATTTGTGTATGTACGTATGTATGTATGTATCTATATATTTAATTAATTATTTATTTATTTGCTTATTTATTTATCTATTTATTTCCTTATTTACTTATATGCTTACTTACTTACTTACTTACGTATTTACTTAATTACTTATTTATTTATTTATTTACTTACTTATTTACTTACTTACTTACTTATTTACTTACTTATTATTATTATCAATATTTTGTCTCTCTTTTAATCAAGGTCAATCCTTGTGCCTTTTCTTTTTTGTAAATATAAGGATTTCATTATTTTTCCTTTTCCTTCTCTGTTTAAAATACTGCGACGGCTTTTATCATATGATTTTCGTTATCATTATCATTATCGTTATCATTACCATTATCACAGCCACTACCACCACCATTACCATTACTATTGCCACTTCCTTAATCATTAATATCTTTATCATTATCATTATTTGTATCGCTGTCATTCTTACTATATTATTGTTAGCATTATCATTGTTACTATTACACAAAAACACGGAAACTGAATTATATTTTCCTTTTGGATTATTCAACAGTATAAATAATGGAAGAAATCGATGTCTTATTTTTACCGTAGTCTGAAAAAATGTACTAGCTTTTATGTCGAATTCATAATTGTTTGTTTGCGAAACTTAATCTGAGAATTGCTATTGATCAGCAACGCGATTATATTTGTATCTTACTTAGATGGTATTTCGTTGTTGTTAATATATATAATTTCAATCTATATAACTAATAAGACAGTTGATAACTACTTTTTAAAAAGATATCGTAATTTTACAAAATTTTACTTTTGTTATCCCTAAATTTTGTTGACATACAGTTTCTGTGTTTCCGCTTTGATTCGTTTTCTTTCGTTTGGTTTTCTTTGGCGGAAACTGTGATAGTTTTTGTATTGGTATCGAGGCGTATTGTGAAATACAAATAACCACAAATATACGGCGAAATTGACGTCTTCATATAAGTATTGAAAGTCTCATTCATACAGATAGTGAATTAGATGAACTGTAAAGATTTAAAACGGCGATTTCGATTTATTTAGACATCTAAATGTTCAAAGGAACTGGCGCAATTCTGCCGTCAGGCTACGCGGTCGAGAGATGATCAGATATGCTTGTCCTACACGACGCTAGATCATATACCATACGAAGCTGCATTCACCAAGCGCACCGGCCAAACCTCAATTAGTAGTGTGTGCGAGTGAGAAGGGAGCGAGAGCAAGATGGTAATCTACACTGCAACTGTCTTTGCTCCCGATGCAGAAATCACAAAGAAACCAAGAAAACAGAAATAATGGATGGTAGATTTATAAAGGAAGGCTTTTATTTTGACGCGATTGCCATATCTGAAGAACTACTATTGTCATGATTTTCTTTGTTCATTTCTTTTACATTATCGCTGATTAATCACTGCTTTTTGCAATGATCTCTGTAGTCGACTTTTTAATTAATTCCGTCATATCTCTCTTGCTTGAGGATATCATTCTCCTGATATTTTCAATGCGTTAAATGGAAAGAATATAGTTTAATAACCGCCCACCAAAACTCTTTTAAAAATATGATCCCCTCCTCCATAGAAGCAACTTCTCGATCAAGCAAAGGCACACACTGACAAAGACAAATAGCGTTGTTCGTGTATGACAAGAAAATTCCTCTGTTTATTTAAATTGTCCAATACCTTTAAATCTCACCCACACACGACCAGATTGTATCCTCGAGCATCACGTTAGACAAGCATATATGACCGTCTCTTAACAATGAAATAAAACACAGGAAATATAGAGAGTAGGCACATGTAGGGTGTCTATCAATAGAGTAATCTTTTTTTTCTGTCGGTCTGTCTCTCTGTCTGCCTGTATGCCTTTCCTCTCTCTCTCTCTCTCTCTCTCTCTCTCTCTCTCTCTCTCTCTCTCTCTCTCTCTCTCTCTCTCTCTCTCTCTCTCTCTCTCTCTCTCTCCCTCTCCCTCTCCCTCTCCCTCTCCCTCTCCCTCTCCCTCTCCCTCTCTCCCTCTCCCTCTCCCTCTCTCCTCTCCCTCTCCCTCTCCCTCTCCCTCTCCCTCTCCCTCTCTCCTCTCCCTCTCCCTCTCCCTCTCTCTCTCCCTCTCTCCCTCTCCCTCTCTCCCTCTCCCTCTCTCCCTCTCCCTCTCTCCCCTTCCCCCCCCTTCCCCCTATCCCTCCACCATCTCCCTCCCCCTCTCCCTCTCTCTCTGCATTAGTGGCTTTGTTGGTGTATGTATTTTTCTGGGCATTATACAGAGCACAAAACGTGAAAGGGGAACATGGCAGTCACTGGAGACGAAGGAAGAAGCAAAAACGAAAATGCTGCTTCAAGTTATAAATGGATTGTTGAACTGAAATGATAATGATGGTGATTGTGATGACAGTGAGGATAATAATGATGAGAGTAATGTCGATCGTGATAAAGATATTAATGACAGTAATAGTAATTATGATAATGATAATGATGATGGTAGGAACAATAATGATGATAATAAGGATTATGATCGTGATAATGATAGAAATAATAGTAATAAAGATAATAATGATGATAATTGTAGTAACAATAATGATGATAAAAGTAATAAGAATTATGATAATGATGGCAATGACAATATCAATGATTGTGGTAATGGTAATAGTAATGATAATGATAATAACAGTAATAATGATGATAAAGATCTTTCCAATTTTCACAAATAAAAATACATATTAAGAAATACAGACATAACACAAAAAAAAGAAAAGAAAAGAAAAGAAAAGAAATATTAAGAAAAATGTTCTAAGGATAAGAGTTCTTCAAACACCAACGCAAAATCAGAATGACTCCGAGAAATAAAGCGAAAAAAAAACCTTGTAACATTACATTCAGTTGAAAAAGAGGATCGCGAGGAAGCAGACAGATTAAGCTTTTTCCAGCATCTGTTTGAGGAACAAAGCTAACATCTCCAAGAAGGAAAATCCGTAAATGTCAGGGGGAAAGAAAGGAGGAGAAAGAAATTCACAGAAGATAGAAACGAGAGAAATGTTTTTTTTTCTCTTTCTTGTTTATTTATAAATAGATGGACAGATAAAGATGTGTGTGAGCAAGCGCTTGCACGCGCATAACACACACACACACACACACACACACACACACACACACACACACACACACACACACACACACACACACACACACACACACACACACACACACACACACACGTACATATATATGTATATATATATGAGAAACTATGTGGATATTCATATTTTTTCCTGTGTAGATTCACACACGAGAATCGTTATGCAAGCTGTATATTTTGTCGTTTAGCTGTACTTTGGATGCTTCGAAAATATTTGCAAGATGCGGAATTTATACGTTGCTTTGTATGCGTTCTCGGGAATACGCAACAAAATCTGATGTTTTGGTCGTCTTCCATTTGATTGCTTTCCTGTATTTGCACATTTTTGGTGTATTTGTGTATGGAATCCATTATAGAATTATAGAAAATGAAAAAGTTGGGTGGTTTGGTATGCAAGATCGCAGACTGACTACGACTGATTAGAAAGAAAGAATTTGCAATAACATCTCCTAGATCTCCTTGTATGTTAAAATGAGCCCTAAAAATGTCTTTATTTACTTACCACTGCTTCAAGATCCTTTGTGTAAGTGCGAGAGAGTCCTGGAAGGGCTGGCGGGGGGAGGGGGGGGGGCGAGAAGGAGGGACAAACAGCAGTAAAATCAGTTTAATGACACTCAACAGGATGACCAAATCACCAGGACTAAACTAGCTCATTTACAGGAACGTCGCTAGTTCACTTTGTTCCTCAAGCTGTATGAGGTTACTGCATATGTTGGCATTCTCAAACTACTTTGGGAAAGACAACAGAGGCCCACACCGCATGGGAATACGCTAGTCTTATTTGTGAAGCGAAACTCAGGGACAGGAAAATGGGGTTGTGATGCAGAGACTCAAAAGTATATCTCGTTCCACCAATTTGCTTCCGTTGCCATTTATCCGCAGATGAATCAGTTCACTTGATTTCGAAGATATATTCGAAACCGGTAAAATACATTTCTTGCATTGTGAAGATTTTCGTTCTCATTCATAGCTTTCCACATATGTCAACATGAATACGGTTCAAGTTTATGTATATATAAGAATAGCGTATTTTCATGTGCTATCCCAAAGTAACACACAATAGCCTCATACATTATATAATTTTCGGTCAACTATTATGTCCATAAATATTCCATGCTTATTCTCCATGATTCTCCCTCTTTGCCACGAAACTATTGCAAATAGAAAAGGTATGAATGAGAATGAATCTTTGTAATACAAGAGTATTTAACACTGTATTTTACCGGTTTGCAATATATCATCGTAAGAAATGCTTGTATTTCATGTATTATGTATTTCTGACGAAGATGTATTCGAAACCGGTTAAATACATCTCTTGTATTGTGAAGCAATTCCTTCTCCTTCTTACCTTTTCTCCATTTGTCGCAATGAAGGAACACGGATTAGCTATTCCAAGATTAATCCTGATGAGGCAAGGATTCGCGTCGCGGATTGGAAAGGAGCTAAAGGAGAAATAACGAGTGAAAATGCGTTCTAATCCGAAGACAAGAGCGCGTGTTGTTGCAGCAATGTCTTCGCAAACATCTCCGCAGTGAAGAGGATTTCAGCGCTCGGTCGCGGTGTTCATTGCGTCGCGTTTCCGGAAGAGGAGGATTTGATACGAGGAACATCTCGGGAAAATCTGGATACCCGGCGCTAGCACAACGGAGACGCACTCGTGCTCGTGTACACACACACACACACACACACACACACACACACACACACACACACACACACACACACACACACACACACACACACACACACACACACACACATCATACATATGTATATACATATATATATATATATATATATATATATATATATATATATATATATATATATATATATATGTGTGTGTGTGTGTGTGTGTGTGTGTGTGTGTGTGTATGTTTGTATATATATGTATATATATGTATATATAAATGTGTGTGTGTGTTTGTGTTTGTTTGTGTGTTCGTGTGTGTGGGTGGGTGTAATTATATATATGTATATGTATATATATGCATATATATATATATATATATATATATATATATATATATATATATATATATATAAAATATTTAGAAGTAGACAGACAGATAGATTAATAGACAGATACAGATACAGATACATACACAGGGCCAACGAATCCGTTATAAATGCAATCACCGAATCCTCTGGTGCAAGCAAACCTAATACGTTTTTCAACACGACATAGAAAACGGATGAATTCGCCAAAACGTGAACCAACTGCAACTCTTGTATATTTGCTTAGTTTAACTTCATGCGATTCCCTCTTTTCCTCGTACACTTTCCTCCGTCGTAAAGTTGTTGTTTTTTTATCCTAGTTACTCCTTTTTTTTATCCTAGTTACTCCTTTTTTTATCCTAGTTACTCCTTTTTTTATCCTAGTTACTCCTTTTTTTATCCTAGTTACTCCTTTTTTTATCCTAGTTACTCCTTTTTTTATCCTAGTTACTCCTTTTTTTTATCCTGGTTACTCCTTTTTTTATCCTAGTTACTCCTTTTTTTTATCCTAGTTACTCTTTTTTTTTATCCTAGTTACTCCTTTTTTTATCCTAGTTACTCCTTTTTTTATCCTAGTTACTCCTTTTTTTATCCTAGTTACTCCTTTTTTTATCCTAGTTACTCCTTTTTTATCCTAGTTACTCCTTTTCGGTCTTTTAGGTCGTATTTTGCATATCCTTCTTCTCTCCGTCGCTTGCAAGTCGATTTTTATTCGATTGCAATATTCGAGTTTGCAAACACGGTTCCTTTTTGCAACTGTATAGACGTGTCTTGCAAAACATGGATATATACTGGGAAGCTGTGAGCATGGGTAGATAGTGATAAAAAGATAAACAGTGATAAGAAGATAGATAGTGATAAAAAGATAAACATTGATAAGAAGATAGATAGTGATAAGAAAATAAACAGTGATAAGAAGATAGATAGTGATAAAAAGATAAACAGTGATAAGAAGATAGATAGTGATAAAAAGATAAACAGTGATAAGAAGATAGATAGTGATAAAAAGATAAACAGTGATAAGAAGATAGATAGTGATAAAAAGATAAACAGTGATAAGAAGACAGATAGTGATAAAAAGATAAACTGTGATAAAACGATAGATACTGATAGAAAGAAAGATTATGATAGAAATAGAGATAGTAATAAGAATATAGTGATAAAAACGATAGATAGCAATGAAAAATAGATCATAAAAAAGATAGAGATGGAAAGATAGGTCGTAAGAAGTAGCGATAAAAAGATAGATAGTGATGAAAACGATAGATAATGATAAAAAGATCGTGATAAAAAATAGACAGTGATGGAAATATAGTGATAAAAAGATAAGTGAGCATAAAAAGATGGATAGTACTTAAAAGATAGATTGTAATAAAAGATAAAAAGTGACAAAAAAGACAGACAGGCTTAAAAAAATACATTGACAAATAGAGCTAAATAAGGAGAAAAGTATCCCAGGGTGCAAGTGCTTTTTCGATCCCGTAACAAGTTCTCAAAGTCAATAAGAATCACAAACTTGTCTGAGATGGAGGGGAGAGTTTTTCCCTCGTGAGGAGAGTGAAGTGACAGTCTCTTTCTCTCTCTCCTCACTTCTGTTCTCCTCTTGCCTCTTCTCTGTTATTATTTATTTGATTAGTATTATCATTATCATTATGAGAGTGAAGTGACAGTCTCTTTCTCTTTCTCCTCACTTCTGTTCTCCTCGTCTCTTGCCTCTTCTCTGTTATTTATTTGATTATCATTATCATTATGAGAGTGAAGTGACAGGCTCTTTCTCTCTCTCTCCTCACTTCTGTTCTCCTCGTCTCTTGCCTCTTCTCTGTTATTATTTATTTGATTAGTATTATCATTATCATTATGAGAGTGAAGTGACAGGCTCTTTCTCTCTCTCTCTCCTCACTTCTGTTCTCCTCGTCTCTTGCCTCTTCTCTGTTATTTGTTTGATTAGTATTATCATTATCATTATGAGAGTGAAGTGACAGGCTCTTTCTCTCTCTCCTCACTCCCGTTCTCCTCATCTCTTGCCTCTTCTCTGTTATTATTATTATGTTTAGTATTATCATCATTATTATCTGAAATGTTGTTGTCATCTGTAACTTCGTTGTTATTGTCGTCATTATTGTTATCATGATGGTATGATGTTTTGTTATCATTGTTGCTGCTAGTATCATTACCCTTATTATTATCATCTTTGTTGTTATTGTTATCATTATTATAGTCGTTGTTATCATCATTATTGCTATCGTGGT
>NC_091558.1:15889154-15894154 GCF_042767895.1 Penaeus vannamei | reverse complement strand
ACACATATATATATACATATATATATATATATATATATATATATATATATATATATATATATATATATATATGTATATATATATATATATATATATATATATATATATATATATATATATATATATATATATATATATATATATACAGAGAGAGAGAAGGGACGGGGGGAGACAGGGGGTAGGGAGGGAGGGTGAGAGGGAGAGAGAGAGAGAGACTTTAAAGAATTGATAACTGAACATACGCATACAAAGATAACCAAATAACTGATAAATAACAAAGCAGGACAAAAAAAAAGCATACTTTCCTCAATTTTCATTTTTCCCATCGCAAATCAGCGATCGAAAGAATGCAAAATTAACCACACAAAAAAATTAAAGAATCAAAAAAAGAAAAAAAAGAAAAAAGAGAGAGAGAGAAAAAAGAAACAGAGGAAGAAGAACATTACTCATGAGGAACTGATGAATAAGCGTGTGATGCCCGCGCGTCAGGACTCATCCATTCACTCCTTTTTATTCACGCACTTGCTGTAATGACATGAATTATTCACACTCATGTGTTTGTTGGGGGGGGGGGAGGAAGAGGGGAAGGGAGAAAAATGGGGAGGGAAGAAGAGGGGAATGGAGGAAAATGGGGAGGGAGGGAGAAAAATGGGGAGGAAAGAAAGGGGAAGGAGGAAAGGGGAAGCGAGGGAAGAGGGGAGTAAGGGAGAAAAATGAGGAGAGAAGAAAGGGAGAAGGGAGGAAGAGGGGGAGGGAAGAAGAGGGGAATGGAGGAAAATGGGGAGGGAGGAAAGGGGGAACGAGGGAAGAGGTGAAGATGGGGAAGGGGGAGAAGGACAAGGATGGGGAAAGGGAAAAGAGTGAAGGAAGATGAAATAGAGAAGGTGAGAGGAGGAGTGTGAATAGAAGAAGCAAAGGGAGGATAGGGAAGAGAAGAGGAAAAGGAGGAAGGGAAAAAAAGGATAGAAGAAGAAAAAGAAAGGAAAGGGGAAAGAAGCGAAAGAACGAGGAGGGAAGGGGGAGAAGGAGGAAAAGAGACCTAGGGAATTTAAGAAAGAAATAGAAGGAACAAGAAGTAAACAGAGGAAGAGGAAGAAATAAAGAGAAAAAAAACAAAAAAACGAAGATACATATAAAAAAAAGCAAAAAAGAAAAAAAGAAACATAGAGGAAGAAATAAACAGAGGAAGAAGAAGAAAAACGATACACATAAAAAAATAAAAAAAACAAAAAAAGAAACATCAAGAAATCCAGACCAAGAAAGGGGAAACTTACCAAAGAAGACTTAAGAGCAGGACAGAGAGAGGGGAAAAGCCTTAAACACGTAAAATGATTTCAAAGCCAAGAATCGCGAGGGGAGAGAGGGTTTATCAAAGGGGAAATCAGAGATGCTAGGCGGTGGTTATTGAGTTGGCGCAGACTGAAAGCCTTAATGCGGACTTCGAAGAGGGGGAAAGGTGTGGGAAGGGGTGGAGGGGAGGGAGAGGGGAGAGGGGAGGGGGAGGGGGGGAGTGGTGGGAGGGGGAGGGGAACAGGGGGAGGGGAGGGGAGGGAGGGGGGAGTGGTTGGGTTGTGGGAGTGGTGAGAGAGGGAAGGGAGGGGGATGAGGGGAACAGGGGGAGGGGGAGAAGAGGGGAAAGGTGTGGGAGGGAAGTGGTGGGAGGGGTAAGTGTGAGTGTGTGTGTATGTAGAAAGGTAGGCAGTTAGATGCATGACTAGATGAATACATACACACACAGACACACACACACACACACACCTCCCATTACTCACCCCTTCCACCACTCCCTCCCCAACCACTATTCTTCCCCCCTACCCCGTGTTCCTCACAGAGAGAGTGAGAGTGAGAGAGAGAAAGACAGAGAGAGAGAGAGAGAGAGAGAGAGAGAGAGAGAGAGAGAGAGAGAGAGTGAGAGTGAGAGAGACACACACACACACACACACACACAGAGAGAGAGAGAGAGAGAGAGAGAGAGAGAGAGAGAGAGAGAGAGGGAGAGAGAAAGAGAGAGAGAGAGAGAGAGAGATACAGAGAGACGGATAGATAGACAGACAAAATCAAAGATAAGAAAGAGGGAGAAAACGAATACGGAAAAGCCAGACAAGCAGACAGACAAAAAGACAGACACCCCCCCACCCACATACCCACTACACCTACACCCCCACCCCATCCCCACCCCCGACAACCTAACAACAAACGTAAGCAAGAAATGACAGACAAGGTAACACGAACTTTCCTTACCCATTGGCATTCACAGTCTCACACTCGACGTCAAAAGTGCAGCTGTTCGGGACTCATCAGAGGGGCTGCTGCGGGCGTGAGTTTTGATGAGAAATACACGTGTTTGTATGCGAGGATTTTGTTGTTTTTATTGTTGGTTGTTGTTGTTGGGATAAATGGGGTTGGTGGTATTGGGAATGATGAGGAAAAGGATGATATTAGTAATTGTGATGATTATCATTATTGTCATTGTTGTTAATACTTTTACAATAATAATATTGATGATGATAATAATAATAATGATAATGATAATGATAATAATGATAATTATTATTATCATCATTATTATTATTATCATTATTATTATTATCATTATTATTATTATTATTATTATTATTATTATTATTATTATTATTATTATTATTATTATTATTATTATTATTATTATTATTATTATTATTATTACTATCATTATTATTATTATTACCATGACTGTCACTGTAATTTTTTTGTTTTTCTTATTCTTATCATTATTATTATCATTATCAATATTATCATTATTATTGTTATCATTATTATCATTACTCGCATTACTATCATTACTATCATTATCGTTCTCATCCTCATCTTCATCATCATCATCATTGTTATCATAATTATTTTCATTATTATTATCATTATCATTATTATTATTATTATTATTATTATTATTATTATTGTTATTATTATTATCATTACTATTATTAATATCATCATCATCATCATTATCGTTATTACCATTATTATTAATATTATCATCAACATTATTATTATTATTATCATTATTATTATTGTTATTATCATTATTATTATTGTTATTATCATTGTTACTATTATTATTATTATTATCATTATTATTATTATTATTATTATTATTATTATTATTATTATTATTATTATTATTATTATTATTATTATTATTATTATTATTATTATTATTATCATTATTATTATTATTATTATCATTGTTTTATTATTATTATCATTATTATTATCATTATTAATATTATTGTTATTATTGATTTTGTTATTGTTATTAACATCATTATTTAGTGTTGTCATTTTTACTTTTATGATTAGTGTTGTTACTGTTTTTGTTGTTGTTGCTAATATTATTGATATTATTATTGTTGCTGTTGTTGTTGTTGTTGTTATTGTTGCTGTTGTTGTTGTTACTGTTATTATTATTATCCCCCCCTCCTCTCTCTCTCTCTCTCTCTGTCTCTCTGTCTCTCTCTCTCTCTCTCTCTCTCTCTCTCTCTCTCTCTCCCTCTTTCTCTCTCCCTTTCCTCTCTTCTCTCCCTCTCTCTCTCTCTCCCGCTCTCCGTCTCTCCCTCTCATCTGTGATCCTCACCGCGTGCTGGAAACCACTCCGGGGACTCCAACACACTCTCCTTCCCTGAATATTAGATAAGTTTCCTGTCTGTAGCGAAAAGGAAGAAGAATGCAATTGCGAGCGTGCGTGTGTGCGTGTGTGTGTGTGTGTGTGTGTGTGTGTGTGTGTGTGTGTGTGTGTGTGTGTGAGAGAGAGAGAGAGAGAGAGAGAGAGAGAGAGAGAGAGCGAGAGAGAGAGAGAGAGAGAGAGCGAGAGCGAGAGCGAGAGCGAGAGCGAGAGAGAGACAGAGAAAGAGAGAGTATTTGTGTTTGTGTTTGTGTGTGTGTGTGTGTGTGTGTATCTTTCTGTGTGTGTGTGTGTGTGTGTGTGTATCTTTCTGTGTGTGTGTGTGTGTGTGTGTGTGTCCGTGTCTGTTTACGCGTTATTGCATATTGCCAAATAAACCGATAAATACGCAACCGTTTACAAGCCATTGCGTAATTATACCCAGTTATCCCTCCACGTTTACGCAACAAAAAACAACATATCAACACACATAAAACCCTAATCAATAAGCATCCTATAATAATGATTAAAAAAAGGTCAACAGACACAAAACGAATGAATGGACAGCCTCCAACAAAGAGAAAAGAAGAAAAAGAAAAGAGAATAAGAGAGAGAGAGAGGGAGAGAAAGAGAAAGAGAAAGAAAGAGGAAAAGAAAAAGAGAGGAAAAAAAGAAAATCTCAGAATACGTTCAAACGAAAGACCGACGACAACCACCAAAGCGAAAAGAAGAAAAGAAAAGAAGAATAAGAGAGAGAAAGAAAAAGAAAAAGAAAATCTCAGAATACGTACAAACGAATGACCGAAGACAACCTCCACCAAAGAGAAAACAAGAATAAGAAAGAGAAAGAAAAAGAGATTTTTTTTTCAGAATATTTACAAACGAATGACCAAAAACAGCCCCCACCAAAGAGAAAAGAAGAAAAAAGAGAATAAGAGAGAGAAAGAAACAAAAAGAGAAAAAGAAAATCTCAGAATACGTACAAACTAATGACCAAAAACAGCCTCCACCAAAGAGAGAAGAAGAAAAGAAAGGAAGAATAAGAGAGAGAAAGAAAAAGAGAAAAAGAAAATGTCAGAATACGTACAAACGAATGACCAAAAACAGCCTCCACCAAAGAGAAAAGAAGAAAAAAGAGAATAAGAAAGAGAGAAAAAAAAATCTCAGAATACGTACAAACGCAAGACCGAAAATAAAAAAATTCACCAAAGAGAAAAGAAGAAAAGAAAAGAAGAATAAGAGAGAGAAAGAAAAAAAGGAAAAAGAAAATCTCAGAATACGTACAAACGAAAGACCGAAGACAACCTTCACCAAAGAGAAGAGAAGAAAAGAAAAGAAGAATAAGAGAGAGAGAAAAAAA
>NC_091558.1:15879154-15884154 GCF_042767895.1 Penaeus vannamei | reverse complement strand
AGAGAGAAAGAGAAAGAATCTCACAGACAGACAAAGGTAAATGTGTGTCTTTCTTCCTTCTGCTTATTCTTCTTCTGATTTTTATATACCTCTTCATCATCATTTGCTTCCCTGATCATTAATTGAGTTAAACCCACGTAAGTGTTTAACTAATATCTTTCATTCATTACCATTATTCTATTCATGATGCATATATATATATACCTCATTTATCAATTTTCTCTCTTATTGTACCTACGTATATAATTTAATAATGTTATGAAAGTTAACTAACGACCAAAAATTTGAATATTGACGTTAGATATTTTAGAAATTCGCTGATGAGAGAGTATAGAAAAGAGGAGAAGGGGAAGAAAAGAAGCAAAAACGAAACAAGTTAAGAAGAAGAAGAGGAAGAAGGAGAGAAAAAAAAATTAACAGAATGAATAGAACATGATTTTAGAAATTCGCTGATGAGAGAGTATAGAAAAGAGAAGAAAGGGGAAGAAAACAAGCAAAAACGAAACAAGTTAAGAAGAAGAAGAGGAAGGAGAGAAAAAAAAAGAATTTAACAGAATGAATAGAACATGATTTTAGAAATTCGCTGATGAGAGAGTATAGAAAAGAGGAGAAGGGGAAGAAAAGAAGCAAAAACGAAACAAGTTAAGAAGAAGAAGAGGAAGAAGGAGAAAAAAAAAAAGAATTTAACAGAATGAATAGAACATGAGAATGATTTACATAGTTGAGAAAGAAATTAAGAAATTCATGCATTCAAGTTAGGAGGACTTTGCAGAAGCTGTAGTGTGTCGTTACGTGATTTTTGTCTCGTTGTCGTTAAAGCTTCGAAGTCTCAAAGATTTTTTTTGAGGGAACGGGAAGGAAGGAGAGAAATCAGAGGAAGGAGAGGAAGAGAGAGAGAGGGGGAGGGGAAATGGCGTGGAGGGAGAGAGAGGAAGAAAGAAAGAAAGAAAGAGGAAGAGGAAGAGGGAGAGTGAGTGGAGGGAAGGGGGAAGGAGAGGGAGGGAGGAGAGAAAGAGGAAGTGGGAGAGAGGAAGAGAAAGAGGGAGAGAGAGAAAGAGAGAGAGAGGGGGAGAGAAGGAAAGAGCGAGAGACAGGCAGGCACACACACACACACACACACACACACACACACACACACATACACACACACACACACACACACACACACAACCAGACATGCGCATACACACAGGCAAAAACACAGACACTATTAAAAGGAAAGAAAAAGAAATACAGAAATTATAGAGGAAACCCGAAGAAAAGGAAAAGAGAAAAGACGCATGAATGATTAAATGGGAAAAGAAGAGAAAGAAAAAATAGAGAAAGCAGAAAAAAAGGAAAAATATCACTTGGGTGTATTCGTGGCATGACTTACAAGTGTTAAGAAATGGAAGTTTAGAACACCACTAATGAATAGTGTTTCTGCCTGAGTGTAAGTGAATGATGGACAGGGTTTAGAGTACGAGTTTAAGGGGAGGAGGGAATTCTCTCTCTCTCTCTCTCTCTTTTTCTGTCTTTCTCTTTCTCTCTCTCTCTCTGTTTTTCTTTCTTCTTTCTCTTTCTCTTTCTCTCTCTTTCTGTCTCTCTCTCTCCCTCTCTCCCTCTCTCCCTCTCTCCCTCTCTCCCTCTCTCCCTCTCTCTCTCTCTCTCTTTCTTTCTCTTCTCACCCTATCTATCTCTTCTCTCTATCGCTCTATCTCTTCTCTCTCTCGCTGTCTCTCTCTCTCTCTCCCTCTCTCTCTCTCTCTCTCTCTCTCTCTATCTCTTTCTGTATCTATGTCCACCACAATAACAACAACTATTACTACTGCTGTTACAACTACACTACTGCTACTAATGATAGTGATGATAATACCGATGCCACCACTGGAGCTATTAAAACAAACAATCGGTTTTTCTTCTTCTTCATTCTCCTCTTCTTATTCTTTCTTTTCTTCTCCCCCTCCTTCTCCTTCTTCTTCTTCTTCTTCCTCTTCCTCTCCCTCTTCCTCTTCTTCTTACTCTTCTTATTCTTCTTCTTCTTCCTCCTCCTCCTCCTCCTCCTCCTCCTCTTTCTCCTCCTTCTCCTCCTTCTCCTTCTCCCTCCTCCTCCTCCTCCTCCTCCCTCCTCCTCCTCCAACACCTCCTCCTCCAACACCTCCTCCTCCCTCCCTCCTCCTCCTCCTCTTTCTCCTCCTTTCTCCTTCTCCTCCTCCTCCTTCTCCTCCTCCTCCTCTTATTCTTTCTTTTCTTCTCCCCTCCTTCTCCTTCTTCTTCTTCTTCTCTCCTCTTCCTCTTCCTCTCCCTCTTTCTCTTCTTCTTACTCTTCTTTCTTTCTTCCTCCTCCTCCTCCTCCTCCTCCCTCCTCCTCCTCTCCTCATCCTCCTCCTCCTCCTCCCTCCTCCTTCTCCTTCTCCTCCTTCTCCTTCTCCTTCTCCTTCTCCTCCTCCTCCTCCTCCTCCTCCTCCTCCTCCACCTCCTCCTCCTCCTCCCTCCTCCTCCTCCTCCTCCTCCTCCTCTTTCTCCTCCTTCTCCTTCTCCCTCCCTCCCTCCTCCTCCTCCTCCTCCTCCCTCCTCCTCCCTCCTCCTCCTCCTCCTTCTCCTCCAACACCTCCTCCTCCAACACCTCCTCCTCCCCTCCTCCTCTTTCTCCTCCTTCTCCTTCTCCTCTCCTCCTCCTTCTCCTCCTCCTCCTCCTCCTCCTCCTCCTCCTCCTCCTCCTCCTCCTCCTCCTCCCTCCCCCTACTCCTACTCCTCCTCCCTTCTCCTTCTCCTTCTCCTTCTTCTCCTTCCTCTTCCTCCTCCTCCCTCCTCCTCCTCCTCCTCCTCCTCCTCCTCCTCCCTCCTCCTCCTCCTCCCTCCCTCCTCCTCCCTCCTCCTCCCTCCTCCTCCCTCCCTCCCCTCCTTCCTCCTCCTCCTCCTCCTTCTTCTTCCTCCTCCTCCTCCCCTCATTCCTATCTCTCTCTTCCTCCTCCTCCTCCTCCCTCCCTCCTCCTCGTCCTCCTCCTCCCTCCCCTCCTCCTCCAACTCCTCCGCCTCCTCCTCCTTCCTCCCTCCTCCTCCTCCTCCTTCCTCCTCCTTCCTCCTCCTCCTCCTCCTCCTCCCCTTCTTCTTCCTCCTCCCTCCTCCTCCCCCTCATTCTATCTCCCCTCTTCCTCCCCCTCGCATCTCCTCCTCCTCCTCCTCCTTCTTCTTCTTCTTCTTCCTCCTCCTCCTCCTCCTCCTCCACCCCCTCATTCTATCTCCCCTCTTCCTCCTCCTCCTCCTCCTCCTCCTCCTCCTCCTCCTTCTTCTTCTTCCTCCTCCTCCACCCCCTCATTCTCTCTCCCCTCTTCCTCCCCCTCGCATCTCCTCTCGACGCTGGGACATAATGATGTGTAATGTTGTGGTGTACGCGATGTTCCCCCCCCTTTTTCGACCCATTAATCCATTGATTTTTCGGGCATTAATGGGTCACTTTATATCAGTCACGCATGGGAGAAATGAGGGTGGGAGGGTGAAGGGTGAAGCGTTAAGGGTTTCGGGGCGGGGGAGGAGGAGGGGGGGGGAATCGTGGGTGGAAGGGTGGAAGGAGGGAAGGAGGGAGAGGGTGGAAGGGTGGAACGTGTAAAGTGGAGTGAAGGGTAATGGGAAATTAAGGGTGGAAGGGAGAGGGTGGAGGTGGAATGTAAAGTGGAGGGAAGGGTAATGGAAAATTAAGGTGGAAAGTGGAAGGATGGTGGGGAACGTATAAAATGGAAGAGGGAGGAAATGGAAAAAATAAGGTGAAGGGAGGAAAGGGTGAAGGATGGAAGTGGATAAAGTGGAGTGAAGGATAAGGAAAAATTAAGGGTAGAAATGTGGAAGGGGTGGTGGGTGGAACGTAGAAAGTGGAAGAGGAAAAGAATAGAAAATTAAGGGTGGAAGGGAGGAAAGGGTGATGGATGGAAGTGGATAAAGCGGATTGAAGGATAATGAAAAATCAAGGATAGAAATGTGGAAAGGGTGGTAGGTGGAACGTAAAAAGTGGAAGAGGGAACAAATAGAAAATTAAGGGTAGAAAGGGAAAGAAGTTTATAGGCGGAACGTGTTGTTGTTTATTTTTTTTAGATTAAATTAATCAACCGACCACGTGCATAAGAATAGTCTTAGACCATGCGTCATCACCCATTTTCCAATCCTTCCCACAGACCCCAATCACCGCCACGAGACACTTGCTTATCGCTTCCCTAATCAGCCCAATCGGCACAGTCTCCGTCTCCCATTTTCGTTGCATCAAACCGGTCTTGGATGAACCCCGAATAAATCTATCTGCCTCTCCGCTCTTATTTTCTTCTCTTTCTTTCTGTGTTCTTTCTCTTTCTGTCCCTTTTTCTCTTTCTTTCTTTTTCTTTGTCTAGTCTTTCTTTCTTTCATTCTTTCTTTATCTGTTTTCTCTCTGTCTTTCTTCATCTTTCTCTCTCTCTCTCTCTCTCTCTCTCTCTCTCTCTCTCTCTCTCTCTCTCTCTCTCTCTCTCTCTCTCTCTCTCTCTCTCTCTCTCTCTCTCTCTCTCTCTCTCTTTCATAAGCCTCCAAGCTCTCACAGTGATTTTTTATTTATGATAATTTCTATTTTTTATTTCCATTTATAGAAAAGAAAATAAGAAATAAGAAAAGAACATGAAAAAATATAGACCCCCCCCCAAAACAAAAAAATAGAGGAACAGCGAGAAGGAAAGAGAGAAAAAGGAAAGTAAGAGACTAATGGGCAAAGGGGTAAGGGGCGGAAGGGAGATGGAGTAGCAGAAGGGAGAGGGAAGAACGTGGTAGGGTAATAATTAGGAATATAGGAGGCGGGGATCAGGGAATGGATGGTGGAGGGGAGGGACCCACGTGAGTTAAGGTGGCGGGCTGTTAAGGTGGAGAGAGGGGAGAGAGGGAGAGAAGGTGAAAGGGGGAGAGGGAGACAGGGAGAGAGGGAGAGGAGGTAGGGAGGGGGAGTGGGGGGAGAGGGAGAGCGAAAGAAGGTGGGAGGGAGAGAGAGGGAGAAGGTGATGGTGGAG
>NC_091558.1:15869205-15871154 GCF_042767895.1 Penaeus vannamei | reverse complement strand
AAAATGCTTTACCTAAAAGATGTTATGCAGTGAAGAAATATTTGCCATGTCTATGAGAGCCTGTAATCGGATTAAAATCACTTATTTATTAATTGGCTTGATTAATGAAACTGGTGCCGGCTGTGGGCACACGATTCCCGCGCTTAATCAGGTAATTAAATAAATCTCACAGAAAATTACTTGCCGAGAGAGAGAGAGGGTGAGAGAGAGAGAGAGGGTGAGAAAGAGAGAGAGAGAGAGAGAGAGAGAGAGAGAGAGAGAGAGAGAGAGAGAGAGAGAGAGAGAGTTTTAGAGAGAGCAGTAAACAAAAAAGAGAATAAAGATATGAAAATGTCATAGCAAGTCCGTAGGAACTATCACTCAAGTTAAACATTTGTTCCTCCCGACCGTGGAACTCAAACAGAAAACGGGCAGAGCAAATGAATGCCTAAGTCCCGCCTTGAGCGACTCGCCGAATGACCCCACCTCTCCTTCACTCACTTCATTGACCCCCCGTTCACTCACTTCATTGACCCCCACCCCCATCACTCAGTCCATTGA
This sequence comes from Penaeus vannamei, assembly GCF_042767895.1. Lineage (NCBI taxonomy): Eukaryota > Metazoa > Arthropoda > Malacostraca > Decapoda > Penaeidae > Penaeus > Penaeus vannamei. The sequence goes on along the minus strand of NC_091558.1, from coordinate 15,870,614 downwards.
CCCCCTATGACACTTAATTGCCCCCCCCCCCTTCACTCACTTCATCGCCCCCCCCCTCACTCACTTCACTGACCCCCCCCATCACTCAGTCACTTCACTGACCCCCCCTCACTCACTTCACTGACCCCCCCCCCCCCTTCACTCACTTCACTGACCATCAACCCCCCCTTTTTGCTTCCCCAACTCATCCCCACCCTCTATGTCTACTTCCCTTCCAACTCCTCCTGCCTACAACCCTAAAGAGAGGGGGCTGACCTCTGACCCCTGACACGTAAAGGGGGGGGGGGGGGGCATTCGAGGCGCATTTCAGACACCCCTTCAGCTCGCCTTCATTTCCTCCCAAACGCTCACTTCCTCCCTCATTCCAGCTCATTACACCCCATCGCCCAAGAGTTAGATTTGCTTAATTGTACATAAGTTATAATTTCAATTATCCACGCGCAGTTGACGACTCGGCTGGGGGGGGGGGGCTGAGGGGAGGAAGGGGGAAGGAGGGGAGGGAGAGGGATAAGGGGGAGAGGGGTGGGGATGGGTTGGGGAAGAGTGGGTAGAGGAAGGGAGAGGGTGATAGGGAGAAGGGGGGATGGGTAGGGGAAGGGTGGGCAGAGTTGGGAAGGGAGGAAGGGGAGAAGGAGTGGGTAGAGGAAGGGAAAGGATGACAGGGAGAAGGGGGGTGAGGTGGGCAGAGGAAGGGTGAAGGGGGATGGGAGGAAAGGGAGAGGGAGTGGGCAGAGGAAGGGAAAGGGTGGCAGGGAGAAGGGGGTGAGGTGGGCAGAGGAAGGGAGAAGGGGATGGGTAGAAGAAGGGTGGGCAAAGTGGGGTAAGGGTAAAGGGGAGAAGGGGCGGCTAAGGCAAAGAAAGGGTAAGAGGAACAGGGGGCATGGGTAAGGGAGAGGGTAGGGGTGATGGAGAGGGGGGAGATAGGTAAGGGAGAGCTAGGGAGTGAGGTGATGGGGAATACTTGGGGTTGGATAAAGAAAGAGGGGAGATGAGTGGAGAAGTTGGTGGGTGGGAAAGGGGGAGAGTTCGTTGGGGAATGGGATAGGGGGAGGAGGAGAGAGGATAGAGGAGGCAGAGAAGATTAGAGGATAGGGGACGGGAGAGGGAAGGAAAAGGAGGAAGAGAAGGGGAAAGGGATGAGGAAAAAGAGGGGAGTAGTTTAGTGTGGACATAAAAGAGAAACAGGCAAGGGAGAGGATGAGGGAAAGTGGAGAGGCATTATGGGAGAAAGGTTGGAAAGGCAGGGGACGGGAGAGAGGGAGAGGAAGGGGAAGAACACGGTTGAATGGAGAGAGAGAAAGAGAGAGAGAGAGAGAGAGAGAGAGAGAGAGAGAGAGAGAGAGAGAGAGAGAGAGAGAGAGAGAGAGAGAGAGAGAGAGAGAGAGAGAGAGAGAGAGAGAGAGAGAGAG
>NC_091558.1:15849205-15851705 GCF_042767895.1 Penaeus vannamei | reverse complement strand
CCTCTCCCCTTTTTCCCTCGCCTCTCCCCTCTTTCCCTCGCCTCTCCCCTCTTTCCCTCGCCTCTCCCCTCTCCCCTCTTTCCTCTTCCTCTCCCCTCTTTCCCTCTTTCCTCCTCCCTCTCCCCTCTTTCCCTCGCCTCTCCCCTCTCCCCTCTTTCCCTCGTCTCTCCCCTCTTTCCCTCGCCTCTCCCCTCTCCCCTCTTTCCTCCTCCTCTCCCCTCTTTCCCTCGCCTCTCCCCTCTTTCCCTCGCCTCTCCCCTCTTTCCCTCGCCTCTCCCCTCTTTCCCTCGCCTCTCCCCTCGTCTGCCGTGGAATGCCAAGGAGGCAATATATCCTTCCTCGCGGCCCGTGTCTGAGTGGAGTCTTATCTTTAGAACTTAATATCAGAACGAATTCTCCTTTCGCTGTGTTGCAGGGAGGATTTCTCACTCTGTCGCTGATGTCTGTTATTGCTTTTGTCGCTGCGAATAACAGGATGTTTTTTTGTTTTTGGTTTTGTTGTTGTTGTTGTTGTTGTCATTATTGTTGTTGTTGTTGTTGTTGTTATTGTTATTGTTTGTATCCTGATTATTATTCTTTCTTTATCATTAATGATAATGGTAATAGTAATAATAATAATAATAATAATAATAATAATAATAATAATAATAATAATATTGTTTTTGTTGTCATTGTTATCATTATTATTATTTCTATTCCTTTTATCATCATCATCATCATTATTACCATTATTATTTGTTTTTGTTTTTGTCATTGATTTTGGTTGTTATTGTTGATGTTGTTATTGTTATTGTTATTGTGATAATTATTTTTATCAAGATTGTAATTCTTAGAATCATTGTAATAATAATGATGATAATGATACTGATAATGGTGATGATAATGACAACGATAATAATGATAATGATGATAATAGTAATACTAATGATAATGATAATAATGATGATGATGATAATAATAATAATAACAATAATAATAATGATAATGATAATAATGATGATAGTGATAATAATGATGATAATGATGATTATAATAATAATAATGATAATAATAATAATAATAATAATAATAATAATAATAATGATAATAACAATAATAATGATAATAATAATAATGATAATAATGATGATAATGATAACAATGATAATAATGATAATGGTGATGATGATAACGATAATGATGATAATGATAAAGATAATAATAATAATAATAACTGAAAAATCGCGATTATCCTTGAAAAAAAAATGATAGGGCATGGACAACATCGCGCATCTAAAATGATATTGATAGATAAATAGATAATATAAATAAGTAAGAAATGAAAACAATACATGATAGATTCTTAAAGAAAGATGGACTTTGAGAGCGAGCGAAATTCTGCCTTGTTTTTGTTTGTGTAAGCCAGAGAGGGGAAGCAGTTCGTCTCCCCTCGTTCGACCTAATCCCCTGAGACTCCCCTCGTCCAGCTCCCCCCCCCCTTACCTATACCCACTCTTAGCTAGCTGGTAACCCCTCCCTTCCCCCTCCCCTCCCTTCCCCTCCCTTCCTAACCCATACCCTCGTCTTCGCTTCCTGGTAACCCCTCTCTCCTCCCCTCCCCTTTCCCATCTCTTCCCCTTCCTTTTCCCCTCTTCCACTGCCTACCACCTCCTTCCTCCCCCTCCCCCCCCCTCCCTTCCCCCTCTTTCCTTCCGTCGCTTCTTATTTTTTGAATTGTTTTTCTCTTGGGGGGGGGAGGAGGGGGTCTGCAACTCTCTTTTTTTCCTGGGCTGTCACAGACATATTTCTTTTGTATTTCACCTTATTTTTTTATTGCTGTTATCATTATTTTTATCATTATCATTATTATTATTATTATTATTATTATTATTATTATTATTATTATCATTATTATTATTGTTATCATTATTGTTAGTATTATCATTATTATTATTATTATCATTATTGTTATTATCATCATTATTATTATCATTATTAATATTATTATTATTATTATTATTATTATCATTTAATTGTATTTTGCTACAATGTTTTTTCTTGTTTTTTTTATGTGAATATCTTAATATCATTACTTTATGTCTCTCTCACATACGCGTGTTTGTAGATATTCTTGTGTTTATGTGAATATGTTTATGTGCACGTGTATGTGTCTGTGTGTGAGTGTATAAGTATGTGTATGCGTATGTATACATCTAGATAAACGTGTATGTCTGTGTGTACGTATACAATATGTAAAAAAGAGAAAGAGAAAGAGAGAGAAAGAGAGAGCGAGAGAGAGAGAGAGAGAGAGAGAGAGAGAGAGAGAGAGAGAGAGAAGAGAGAGAGAAAGAGAGAGAGAGAGAGAGAGAAAGAGAGAATGAGAGAGAGAGAGAAAGAGAGAGAGAGAGAGAGAGAGAGTGAGAGAGAGAGAGAGAGAGAGAGAGAGAGAGAGAGAGAGAGAGAGAGAGAGAATGCAGAAAAAGAGAGATGAATAACGCAGATAAAAATAAATAAATAGAAT
>NC_091558.1:15834205-15836705 GCF_042767895.1 Penaeus vannamei | reverse complement strand
TCTAGATTTTGCATTTTTTTCTCCAAAAATCGTACATATTTTCTTTGGCACGTTCGAGCTCCGACCGGCTAACCTTTATGAATAAATCTTAAAAAAGTGTGTCTTCTTGCTTGTTGTCGAGGTACAATTTGCGTTTTGCGAAGGCGTGGCATGGAGGGAGAGAGATAGGGAGACTGATGGAAAGAGGGAAGTAGAGAGAGAGAGAGAGAGAGAGAGAGAGAGATTGGTGGAGGAGGAGTAGAGGGAGAGAGAGAGGGAGAGAGAGAGGGAGAGGGAGAGAGAGAGGGAGGGAGAGAAGTAGAGAGAGAAAGAGAGATAGGCGGAGAATGAAGAGGGGTAGAAACAGAGAGAGAGAGAGAGACAGAGAGAGGGAGAGAGAGAGAGAGAGAGAGAGAGAGAGAGAGAGAGAGAGAGAGAGAGAGAGAGAGAGAGAGAGAGAGAGAGAGAGACACAGAGAGAGAGAGAGAGAGAGAGAGAGAGAGAGAGAGAGAGAGAGAGAGAGAGAGAGAGAGAATGGGTGGGGGAGGAAGAGGAGGGGGGGAAGAGAGAAAGAGAGACAGACAGACAGACAGACAGAGAAAATGCCAAAGAACATGCCAAAGAACAAGAAGGAAACCCACAGACAGAGACCACTTCCAGACCAAATAATACAAACCAGGCATAGAAAAAAAACATTAAAAAATCAAAGGCATGATACGGTCTAGACTGAAGTGATCGGGCTGGGGACTTCATGTTAATTAATGCGTCACAAATGAGGTGATTTGGCAGTGAGGGATCAATGCGCTCAGGAAAGGCGAACAGGGAGAAAAAAGGAGGAGAGGGTGAATGGAGTAAAGAAGGAGAGGGTTAATGGAGTAAAGAAGGAGAGGGTGAATGGAGTAAAGAAGGAGAGGGTGAATGGAGTAAAGAAGGAGGAGATGAATGGAGTAAAGGAGGAGGACGTGAATGGAGTAAAGAAGGAGAGGGTTAATGGAGTAAAGAAGGAGAGGGTTAATAGAGTAAAGAAGGAGAGGGTTAATGGAGTAAAGAAGGAGAGGGTGAATGGAGTAAAGAAGGAGAGGGTGAATGGAGTAAAGAAGGAGGAGGTGAATGGAGTAAAGAAGGAGAGGGTGAATGGAGTAAAGAAGGAGAGGGTTAATGGAGTAAAGAAGGAGAGGATGAATGGAGTAAATAAGAAGGAATGGTGGAGAGAGAGAAATGAAGAGAGGAAGGAATGGTGGAGAGAGAAATAAAGAAAAGAAAGAATGGTGGAGAGGGAAAGAATATTGGAGAGAGAAATGGTGAAGAGAAGGAGAAGGAAAATGCTGAAGAAAGGGAGAATGATGAAGAGAAGGAGAAGAGAGGGAGAATGATAAAGAGAAGAAAATGATGAGAAGAAAAAAAGATGAAGAGAAGGAGAATGATGAAGAGAGGGAGAATGATAAAGAGAGAGGAATGATGAAGAGAGGAGGAATGGTGGAAAGAAGGAAAATGGTGGAGAGAGATAGGAAGAGAGGGAGAAATGAGAGAACAGAAGAAGCGATGAGTAAAAAGGAAATGGCAAAGATATTTATTCAAAAATAGTGAAGAAAGAAAAAAGGAAAAGATAACGAAGAAAGAAAGAAAGAATAGTTAAGAGAGGGATTGAAAGAGGGAGAATGTTGAAAAGAAAAATGAAAATAGACATAAAAAAGAAACTGCAGAGAGAATTGAATTTGCGGAAGAGAAAATGGTGTAAAAATGTGGTGACTGTTGTAACAAAATGGAAAGTGTGAGATGAAAAGAAAATCGTGGAAAAAAGAGGGAATTGCAAAACGAGAGGAAAGGAAAATAACAATAAAAAAGAAATTATAAAAAAAAAGAAATAATAAAAAACTCTATGTCCGGAAAAGAAAGTATTAAAATAGACAGAAGCTGAAAAAAGGTAAAAAGGTAACTGGAAGGAGAGAAAAAATATAATGAAAAAATAATGTACCAGTTCTATGTAAGGAAGAGAAAATTAAGAAAAAAAAATCAAACCAATGAATTAAAAAGATGAACTGAGAGAGGTTAAGACAAGAAGAAAAAATTATCCTTAAGAAATCGTATCAATTTTCTGAAACACCACAAAGGCGTGAAAGAAATTTTGCTCCAGTTAAGAAACCCAATATTTTTCTCTCTCCTTACCTTCTCTCTCTTTCTCTCTTTCTTTCTATCTATCTATCTATCTCCCACTCTCTCTCTCTCTCTCTCTCTCTCTCTCTCTCTCTCTCTCTCTCTCTCTCTCTCTCTCTCTCTCTCTCTATCTATCTATCTCTGTCTCTGTCTCCTCCCTCCCTCCCTCACGCTCTCCCTCCCTCCTCCCTCTCTCTCCCTCTGTCCCTCTCTCTCTCTCCCTCTCCCTCGCTCCCTCCCTCCCTCCCTCCCTCCCTCCCTCCCTCCCTCCATCCATCCATCCATCCATCCATCCATCCCTCTCTCCCTCCCTCCCTCTCTCTCCCTCTCTCTCCCTCCCTCTCCCTCCCTCTCCCTCCCTCTCTCT
>NC_091558.1:15811705-15824205 GCF_042767895.1 Penaeus vannamei | reverse complement strand
AAGCCACAGACGGAGCCGCTGTGGATGCCGGTGTGATATGCCGGGGGAAGAACATGCCATAAGGCGCTCCAATGGGTTCCCGGGGTCTAGACTCGCTCGCTTCACTCCCTCCGACGCGTAAAGAAGGGGCTGGGGGTCGGGGGTGGGGGTGGGGGTGAGGTTGGGGGGGGGGACATCTGACGCAAACACTTCGAAATGACTAATGCTTTGTTGTGCTCGCGGTGTCTCTCGCGGTGCTGTATTGTGTGTTGCTTATGCTCATTTTGCTTTTGTTTTCTTTGACTTTGTTGTTTAACGTATGTGTTTGGAGGCATTGTGTATTGCTGTATACTAGGACTATACTATGCTGTAACGTGTTTCAAGCAGTGAAGTGTGCTATTGTCAATGCTTTTATATCATCTATATCATAAATCTGCATACTACACTTAGGTAGTATTACATTTGGCTGTGGATACGAAGTTTTGTCTTTATTTTATTGGGAGATGGAACTTTTCTGTCGGAAATCATATCCAATGTGAATGTAGGTTTAGTCAGTTATATTTATCATTATCTTTGTCGTTATTATTGTTATCATTAATGTTGTTGTTATTATTATTTTATTATTATTTGTATTATTATTATTGCTATTATCATGATTAATATTATTATTATTACTATACCATTGTTGTTATTACTGAAGAAGATATTCCGTCAATTTATGTATACTTATTATTTACATTATGCCAGGGGGAGGTTGAAAAGGAAGGTAGGAGGGAAAAAGGAAACGGAGGGGGGGAGGAGGAGAGAGAAAGGGAATCAGAGGGGAAAACGACCCGACTTTCTGCTTTGAATTTCTCGTTATTCTTGCAAATATATATTTTTTCTTTTATCCTGTTTCTCGTTTTTATTCTGCAAGCTTTCTGTTCTCATTTCCATCATTTTCCTCCTTCGCTCTTTAAATTTCTCACCTCTACCCGCTGTTCATTATCATTCAATCTTTTTCTTACCGTTTATTTTCACCCTTTCTCTCCCACGTCTTATATTTTATCCTTCGTATCCTAGCATATACGCTTGACCATTCATTTTCAGTGTTTACCCTTACTCAGTCACATTTATTCCTTTCCATTCACTTTTTTTCCATTTTTACTCTCTCCCAAAATTTCCGCCATTACCGCACACCATGCGAATGTGATGATTTAGCCTTGACTTCGGATGAAGATGTGTATAACTTATTTATGAACCATAACGTCTGCACTTCAGTTAGATTTTGCAGATCTGTTACTTACATTACAATTTTGTATAAATGATTATAGCGTGATATACAGGTAGTCCTTGATTAAAAACTCCAATCAACACCGAAGTCATGGTCCTATCATCGCATTCGTATAATTTGCGGAATAGGCGGTAAACCTGTCCCTTGCCACTGAACTACAGACTTTTGGGCCTTAACCATAAACCCTTAACTATTCTAATAATATACTCCGAAATTTCAACCATTCACTAAAATTATCCGTTTACCATTACTCTTCACATTTACCTTCTAGTATGTACCTTACACCTTTCACACTTTACCTTTTACCATCCTGGATTTACCTTACACCCTTCACACTGTATCCTGGATTTACCTTACACCCTTCACACTGCAACCTGGATTTACCTTACAGCCTGCACACTTCACCCTTTGCCTATTATTTTTCCTTCCACTTCTCCATTAGGAAAACCACCAGTTCCCTTAACCCCTTAGCGCAATGGTTCCCAAACTTTCCTAGTCAGTGGTCCCCGACTCCTTGGCTGCGTTCATTGTGTGTCATCTTTTCATATTTTGTTACTTGTCATGAATAATGTAATGGTGTCAATAAGTATAGGATAAGAACACTTTATGGATAGATTCTAGTTTATACATAAGCGAGAGGTGATTAAAAGTAGGTACTATAAGCATGATAAAATTCATTTTAATTCGGTCATGATTTTCATATTGTTCCATGCCCCCCCCCCCCCCACACACACAGAAAATAATGAATTATCAAACAAACCATTTATTTTTTTTATTTTTTTAAGGAAGTGAACATTAGATTGTCAAGTAAAGGCGCAGTTATTTATGCCACTTTTATAGCGGTTATTACATCTTGATTAGAAAACTAGACAGTAAAATTGGGGCAGTGGCGATGAATTACGCAAACAGGAATTAGAATTGCAGGAAGAATCTGAATTAATTAATTAATTTCGTTGTAATGAGTAGCATTGCTTTATGAGATCCTATGCGCGTGGTATAAGTCGGTCTCTCTCTCTCTCTCTCGCTCTCGCTCTCGCTCTCGCTCTCTCTCTCTCTCTCTCTCTCTCTCTCTCTCTCTCTCTCTCTCTTTCTTTCTTTCTTTCTTTCTTTCTTTCTTTCTCTTTCTTTCTCTCTCTCTCTCTCTCTCTCTCTCTGTCTCTGTCTTTCTCTCTCTTTCTCTCCCTCCCTCCCTCCCTCTCTCTCTCTCTCTCTCTCTCTCTCTCTCTCTCTTAACACACACACACAGATATACATATATGTATGTATGTACGCATCTATGTATGTATGTGTATACAAATATATATATGTATGTATGTATACTAATCTTTCTCTTTCCCTCGTATTGCGCATAAAAAAAAACATTTCCGCCAAACCGCCATATCGTAATCCGGAGAAAAACGGTTCCGGAATTAAATGGCCGTTGTCAGGGCGAGTGTTCATTAGGCGTTCATCATGCATACACTCGCATGTTTAACCGACACGCATACACACATACACGTACATATAAACACACATACACATACATAAACACACACACAGATAAACACACACACATACACATATTCACACACACGCACGCACACACACACGCACGCACGCACGCACTCACACACTCACACTCACACCTCCAACTCCACCTACTCCTCCTTATTCCTGTTTTTTCCTCTACTCTCACCTCCCTCTTTTCATCCTTCTCCCTTTCCTTTATCTCCCCAAGTTCCTCCTCCACTTTCTTCTCCACCTCCTCCTCCTCTTCTTCTTTCTCCTCCTTCCCTTCATCTACCTCCACCTTCTTCTTCCTCCTCCCCTACCTCTACATCCACCTTCTCCTCTTCTTGTTTTTCTTCTCCTCCTCCTCCTACTCCACCTCTACCTCCTCCTCCACCTCCTCTTCCCCTTCGTCCTCCACTTCCCCCAGCTCGCGAGGGAGATTCCTCACTGGCGCCCCGTTTATGACTAATTAAAGGTCTCAATGAAAATGTTTACAGGGCCGGATGTAGCGTTCCCCGGGCCCGTTAATGAGCGTTGTGTGTCATGCGGCGTTCGCGAGGGCCCCTTAATGAGCGTGACGCGATGGAAGCCGGGTGACCGCATGATAAACAGCCGATGCAACGAACAGGAAGATGGGGGGAGGGGGAGGGGGATCTTGCAGGATTGCAGGGGCTTACGTGAAATTCGTGCATCTATGTGGAATTGCCACGAGGCGCCCCGGCAGCATTGCAACTACGGTGTTATTCTTAGTGGGTTTAAATGCATGGCGAATATATCATAATCACACTAAGACGAGAGATCTGATAATTTATCCGAAATCTCACACTGGATAAAGAGAAAATCTAAATATAATTCATGCATCAAAAAACAAAAACAAAACAAAAAACAGTCATGGAGCATCATTAGTGTTACTCTTTTTTCGGTTTATTCCCCCCCCCCCCACACACACATTTTACCATGGGCCAAAATTAGGTTTGTGATGGTACCATAGTAAGGAGTAAAATAAGGTAGTGATGATAAGAGTAACAGACCAACAACTATGATAATGATAATTTGATGATAATAATGATAATGATAATTTGATGATGATAATGATGATAATAATAATGATAATAATAATAATTTTATTATATTAATAAAATGATAGTTTGATTATAATATTAATGATGATAATAATTTGATGAAAATGATAATAACTTAATATTCTATAATAATGATAATAATAATCTGATATTATATGATAATAATAATAATGAAAAAAATATAACAGCAATAATAATAATTATTATAATAATAATAACAGTGCCCGCAAGAAGAAAGAAAAAAAAAAGACAAAGAGCGAGGGAGAGGAAGAGAAAAAATCGGCTTAATATAAAATCGCCGCCATTGACCAGAAAAAAAAAACCTTCAACAATCGCCCTTCATCCTTCCGCCTCCTAATTGATCATCATTTCGCTCCTGACTCGCCAAACAGACTTCCTTTGATAGCCGCTGATGTCACAAAGGAGGGAGGAAGAGGGGAGAAGGGGAAGAGGGGGAGAAGGGGGAGAGGGGACAAGGCCTGTACTATTTACGCAGATCTTGAGTTTGGCCGCAACGCGAGAAGACAAAGAACCACTACATTTTGGCGGGCTTTTTGATGTGCGGGGGCTGCCAGATGTCGCCGGGCGCTGGACTTGTTTTCTTTGGCTATTTTTTCCCCTCCTCTGTTTTATTTGTTTGTTTTGATTTTTTTTCTTGCTTTTTTTTGGTCTGGGGATCTTTTTTTTTATTTGATAGAGGAGTTGGCGAGTAGCTGTGTCTTTCAATTTATGGAGAAGATAGCCGGAGTGATATCAGATGTTGAGGGGCGTGGAGGGCGGGGAGGGGTGGGGGAGGGGGTGGAATTGGAAGATGGCAATGTGTATGGTTCAAGTGCCACCGAAGACCCTTGCGCTAATGATGATTTAATACTTTAAAACCCTTCTTTTCCCTACTCCTTCCCCCCCGAAATAAGATTCTTTATGCATCTCCTCGACAGAGAATCTGCCCCCCCCCACCCCACCCCCACCCTTTGCCCTCCTCCCCCTCCTCCCACCTCCACCCCCTACCCTATACCCCACCCCGCGGTCGTTTTCAAAAGTCCCGGATCGTTTTATTCACAAAACGAATTCCCGATAATCAGCTTGTTGTAAAACAGACGAAAATGGGAATCACCTTTAGCCCCTTACCGATAATGAGGCACAAAATAAAAAGAACTAAAATGGCGAATCACCGAGATAAACATTCGCTTCTCCCTTCCTTTTTTAGTGAGTAGATCGACCGAGTTTTATGAAGCCCTTAGTCGAACAAAACGTTTGAATCGCCGGGGTGAATTATTGCGCTGTATTTCGCCCCCGATGGACGTTTTTAGGGGGGGGGGGGGCGAAACGTTTGTTGCTTTTGTCGCGCAAGTTGTCGTTTTCTTGTCTCGTGAATTTCGGAGGTGAAGAGGTGCACAGTCGTTGAGATGTCGCAGCTTCGGTTGCTTGCGAGAAAGGAGGCGACGAAGAAGAAGAGGCAAGAGACAGATAGATACATTTAGCCAGAGAGAGAGAGGTGGGGGAGAGGGGGGGAGGGGGGGGGAGGGGGAGAGGGAGAGTGGAGGGAAGGCGAGGGAGAGAGGGGGAGAGAGAGAGAGAGGGAGAGAGAGAGAGAGAGAGAGAGAGAGAGAGAGAGAGAGAGAGAGAGAGAGAGAGAGAGAGAGAGAGAGAGAGAGAGGCAGAGGCAGAGACAGAGAGACAGCCAATCAGACAGACAGGCAGAGAAAGAGAAAAGAGGAGAGAGAGCGCGCGAGCGAGCGAAGGTTTGCAAACAAACACAAAGCCGCATTAATTGGCCTTTTAATCCGCCCAACTCCGGCGTGCTTTTAAATAATGTGAAACACGATGACTGATACAGGATGTTTGTGCACCTCCCCGACTGCCATTAATGAGCGATATGATTCATGAGTTGACCCTTTTAGGAGGAATTTCATTCTGGGTTCACGTTCCTCTCTCCCGTTCTCATTGCCGCGTTGCAAGATGAAAGGCGCGCTTTGTTGCGAGAGGAAGAGGAAGGAAGGAAGGAGAAGAGGAGGCGAGGAAGAGCATTGAGAGAGATTTAAGGGTCGATAAGGCATCTGATTGCTTGTGAACGGCAGACAATACGACAACAACGACGAAGATGGTGGAAACACCAGAAGCAATAGCAGGAACTATAACTACAACAGCAGCAACAACAAAACAATGAAAATAACAGCAATAACAACGAAAATAACAGTAATAACATCGAAAATAGCAACAATAACAACTATATCAACAGCAATAACGAGAATTGTAACCACAACAGAGACAACACAACAACGATAGAAACAGCAACAACTATATCAACAGCAGCAACAATAACAACAAGCGCCCAGACCAAATAACAAGCACCGCAGCAATAACAGCCCGCAGGTATAACAACGTGTACCATAACAATTAACAGCCTTTTTTCCTCGTTGGCAATTTCTCCGTCGGTTGATTGAGGAGGAAGCTAGAGAAGAGGCGCTGATATTAACCGGGGTAGAAGCTGTGGTAATTCTTGTGTTGATTGCCTTGGACTGACGGTGGTTGGTGTGGTAAGCGTATGGGTAGTAATAGTGGTACGGTTTGGAGTAGTAATGGCGATGGGTGGAGTGGTTGGGGGTAAGGATGGTGGAAGGAACGGTATTTTCTCTCGCTTTCTTTCTTTCTTTCTTTCTTTCTTTCTTTCTTTCTTTCTTTCTTTCTTTCTTTCTTTCTTTCTTTCTTTCTTTCTCTTTCTTTCTTTCTTTCTTTTTCTTTCTTTCTGTCTTTCTTTCTCTTTGTCTCTCTCTCTCTCTCTTTCTCTCTCCATTTCTTTCTTTCTCTCTCTCTCTCTCTCTCTCTCTCTCTCTCTCTCTCTCTCTCTCTCTCTCTCTCTCTCTCTCTCTCTCTCTCTCTCTCTCTCTCTCGCTCTCGCTCTCGCTCTCGCTCTCGCTCTCTGTTATGATTGTAATAAAATGTGTTGGATGAAATAGTTGTAAGTTTTGGTGAAAATTACAATAATTGTAGTTGTATTAGTGTTAGACGAGTGGGAGTATTAATACCATTAATTATTGCATTACATTATAAAAAAAGAAATTGTCGAAAGCAATAATGCCTATTATCACCAAATCCCTTTTGCCTTTGTTGAAACGTCACAAAGAAACCATACAAAAAGACTTTTTTCACCGTAAAAATAAAAAATGGGGAAAAATTATTCTATCGTAAAAGGAAAAAAACTGAAAAAGACTTCTTACACTACTGTCATTTCAACGATTCCTCACATTCTCGTATGCAATTTGCAACTTGCAATCCCCCTTCTCCCCTCCCCCCCCCCCTTGAAGATACCACTCAGCCCCGGTTTACATGCCGTATCGATCTACTTCCAGATATAATTGCAGATGGCCATAGCAACAATGCAACGGACGCGTGACTTGGAACTCAGAATGTGCAATAATCGCCGGAACTTTGAGCTCTGAATTGCAAGTTGCAAGGATTATTGCAGGTAATAAGTTACGTTGCGGTCACCGAGGCAAACTGCAACGAGCCATTTCGTCTTGTTACGCCGGGAAACGCGCGTTTTGTCGTTTCTCGTTCTTCACCTTCATTAGCCTTATCATCGGTGTTGTCTTTTGGGTCGTTTCGCGTGTTTTTGTCGTTGTTTTATTTCTTGTTTTTTATTATATTTAGGGGTTTGATTTGTGTATCATTGGTGTTGGCATTGCAATTACTTGTAGTCTGCGTGATGGTATGTTTATCCATATAACCTCTTTAAAGCACATATCGAACGTAGTATACCTTTAAAGTCAGACAATGCAATGTACCCGAACCTATGACAGTGAAATTCAGGAATAACATACGCACACGCGCGCACACACACACACACACACACACACACACACACACACACACACACACACACACACACACACACACACACACACACACACACACACACACACACACACACATATATACATACACACATACATACATACATAAATGTACATACATAATATATACATAGATGTACATACATACTACATACATACATACATATATGTACACTCATACATACATACCTACGTAGATGTACACACATACCGCATACTCGCCCCGCACAACTCAGCCCAGTATCACCACCTCATAAAACGTAAACACAACCAGACACAACAACTTTGTCCCGCAGACTCGATATAGGTTATAACAAGTTCAACTCACTCGGTGTCTGGTCGGGGTTGCGGATGTTGTGATTTATGAGAAACCCGCAACTCTGAAATAATTATAGACGCCACCCCATAGTTAGGAGAGGGGTGGGGAGGGAGGGGTGGGGAGTGGGGGAGGAAGCCTCACTCATCCCTCATATATGTGGATTGCAAGGGTCTTATCTTTAGCCTTATCTTTTTGATACATAGTTTGAGGTGGGGTGGGGAGGGGGGGGGGCTTACTCATCCCTCATATATGTGGATTGCAAGGGTCTTATAATTAGCCTTATCTTTTTGATACGTGGTTTGAGGTGAGGTGGGGAGGGGAGGGGGGAGCCTCACTCATCCCTCATATATGTGGCTTGCAAGGGTCTTATCTTTAGCCTTATCTTTTTAATGCGGAGTTTGAGGTGGGGTGGGGAGGGGGGAGGAAGCCTCACTCATCCCTCATATATGTGGATTGCAAGGGTCTTATCTTTAGCCTTATCTTTTTAATACGTGGTTTGAGGTGGGGTGGGGAGGGGGGGGGGCTTACTCATCCCTCATATATGTGGATTGCAAGGGTCTTATCATTAGCCTTATCTTTTTATTACGTGGTTTGAGGTGAGGTGGGGAGGGGGGAGCCTTCACTCATCCCTCATATATGTGGCTTGCAAGGATCTTATCTTTAGCCTTATCTTTTTAATACGTAGTTTGAGGTGGGAAGGGGGGGGGGCCTCACTCATCCCTCATCCGTGTGGATTGCAAAGGTCTTATCATTAGCCTTATCTTTTTAATACGTAGTTTGAGGTGGGGTGGGGAGGGGGGAGGGGGGAGCCTCACTCATCCCTCATATATGTGGATTGCAAGGGTCTTATCTTCAGCCTTATCTTTTTAATACGTAGTTTGAGGTGAGGTGGGGAGGGGGGGGGGAAGCCTCACTCATCCCTCATATATGTGGATTGCAAGGGTCTTATCTTCAGCCTTATCTTATTAATACGTGGTGTGAGGCTTGTAATTAAGAGAGATCGGCGGTCCGAATCCTTAAGGAGTGTTTATGGCTTGTACTTGGTGTGAAAACTCATATTCGCTTAAAGGCCTGTTATTGGCGGGTCGAGATTTGAAGAGGGAGAAAGGGTGAAAGAAGAGGAAGGAAGGAGGAATAGGATGAAAGAAGAGGAAGTAGGAATAGGATGAAAGAGTGAAAAGAGGAAGAAAGGAGGAATAGGATGAAGGGGTGAAAGAAGAGGAAGGAGGAATAGGATGAAAGGGTGAAAGAAGAGGAAGAAAGGAGGAATAGTATGAAAGGGTGAAAGAAGAGGAAGGAAGGAGGAATAGGATGAAAGGGTGAAAGAAGAGGAAGAAAGGAGGAATAGGATGAAAGGGTGAAAGGAAGAGGGGAAACGACTAAAAGGAAGAAGGAAGGGAACGAGAGAAAGACGAAGAAGGAAGAGAAAGACGGAGAGAGAGAAAGACAATCGTTTCAAGGATCAAAATGGATGACATGGATTTGGCTTTGAGTGACTTGGATGAGGGGGAAGAGGAGGGCGAGGTTGGGGTATGAAATAAGGATTTTTTTTCCTTCACTGATTTATATTTTTATTTTTGATTCTTGATCTTATTTCTTTATTTATTTATTCGTTTTTGATAACCGATATATTTCATTACCGTCATTTATAACCTTCATTTATGTTATCATAAGTCTATATGCGGATATATATATGTATATTTCGATGTATATGCTAATAGTTTTCCTTCGTCTTTCTCTTCACCCTTTTTGCTTTGTTATTTTCTCTACCTCCCTCTCTCCTTTTTTTTCTCTCTCTCTTCCTTGCCTTCGTTATCTCCTCCGCCTCATCTCTCCTCGTCCCTCTGCCATCCCTCTTTTCCCCCTTTTCCCTCTTCTCCCCTCTCGGTCTTAACTTTCGTTCCCTCTCTGTCTGCCCTCTCTCCTTCCCTCTCCATCTTCCCCCTTCCCCCTCTGTCTATCCTCTCTTTCTCCCACCCCTTCCTCCTCTCTCCTTCTCCCACCATTTTCCCTCTCATTCTCATTCCTCATTCCGTCTCTCTTTCCCCCCTGTTATCTCCTCTCCTTCCCCATCTATCTACCCTTTTCCTTCCCCCACCTACGCCCACCTCTTCTCCCCTCCGTTTTCCTCTCCTTCCTCTCCCCCCCCCTATCTCTCGACTCCCCTCCCCCCCGCTTCCTCTTCCCCTCTCCCTCTCTTCCTCGTCCCATCTCCCTCTCTTCCTCTCCCCCCCCTCCCTCCCCTTCCTTCTTCTCATTCAGGTAACTTGTTGTTAACTTCCTGGCGAGCTGTTCATTAAGGACTTCCCCTGCTGTTGGGGGTGGGCTGGGGTGGGGATGGGGGGGCGACCGCTAGTTAACCAACCCCACGAGAGAACGGGGGCGAGGGACACGTGTAGGGGGGGAGGGGGGGAGGGGGGAAATGGGGGTGGAAGGCGGTTTTTGTGTTCAATATGTGCAAGACTGTCATGTCACATAGGCATGCATATTAATACATACATATATATATATATATATATATATATATATATATATATATATATATATATATATTTAAATTACACACACACACACACACACACACACACACACACACACATATATATATATATGTATATATATATATATATATATATATATATATATATATATACATATATATATATATACATATACATACATATATATATATATATATATATATATATATATATGAATATATGCACGTATGTCTGTATATATGTATGTATATTCATATACATACATACATGTACACACACACACACACACACACATACGAACACACATATACGTGTGTGTATATATATATATGTGTATGTGTGTGTATGTGTGTGTACACACACACACACACACACACACACACACACACACACACACACACACACACACACACACACACACACACACACACACACACGCGTATATGTGTGTGCGTATGGATATATGCATACACAAGCTGCTTGAGTCGATTCAACCATACTTCCTTTCCTCATTCTTTCCCTCCACCCCTACCCCTTTATCCACCCTCCTCCAATCAATCAATTCACCCAATTCTCTTCTCTTCTCTTCCTCTTATTCCGAAGTCATAAGCAAGATCAAGTACTGCCATATGTGACTTAACCACCGAAGCGGCAAGAGAAGGAGAGGGGAGGAGGGGAGAGAGAGATAGATAGAGAGAGAGAGAGAGGGGAGAGAGAGAGAGAGAGAGAGAGAGAGAGAGAGAGAGAGAGAGAGAGAGAGAGAGAGAGAGAGAGAGAGAGAGAGACAAGGGGGGGGGGAGAGAGAGAGGCTGGACGATGAGGGGAAGAAAGTAGAATAGGAAAGTGGGGAAGGAGATGGAGGATGAAGGGAGGGAAGAGGGAGAAAGTGCGAATGAAGAGGGAGAAAGGGTGAAAGACGAGGAGAAAGGAGGAATAGGATGAAAGGGTGAAAGGAAGAGGGGGGAAGGCTAAAAAGAAGAAGGAAGGAAACGGAGAAAAAGACGAAAAAAAAAGAGAAACAGGGAGAGAGAGAAGGACGATCGAAGAGAAAGCACAGAGCAAGAAGGGGAAACGAAAAAGAAATGGATAAAAAACAAAAACAAACAAAAAAAAAAAAGAAAAAAAAAGAAATATGGAGAAGGGAAAGAGACGCAACGAGGGAAAGGATTGGAAGAGGGGAAGGGGAGGGGGGTAGAAGAGGGAGGGGGCAGTGAGAGATGCAATTAAGTTTTACAATCAGTGGAGGAAACTCGTTTAAGTAGTTAAGAAGTGGAGACTCGTTTGATTGGCGGAGAGGAGCCATCCGGCCGGAACAGAAACGCGGCGGTAATGAAGGCGCTTGTCTGAGGTCGTCGTTCTTTTGTTCCTGGGCTGTTTCGTTGTTACTTCATGTCGTTCAGTAGTTTCGTTATCTCTGGTATTATCCGTTTGTTGTCGTTATTGCTGTTGTTTGATTTGTCTCTGTGTTGGTCCTATTATGTCCTATTATGAGGTGTAAAGGAAGTTGATGCGTACACACACACACACACACGCACACACACACACATACACACACACACACACACACACACACACACACACACACACACACACACGCACACGCGCGCGCGCGTACACACACACACGCACACGGACACGCACACGCACGCACACACACACACACACACACACACACACACACACACACACACACACACACACACACACACACACACACACACACACACACACACACACACACACACACACACACACACACGTAGAGAGAGAGAGAGAGAGAGAGAGAGAGAGAGAGAGAGAGAGAGAGAGAGAGAGAGAGAGAGAGAGAGAGAGAGAGAGAGAGAGAGAGAGAGCGAGAGTATAGAGAGAGAGAGAGAGAGAGAGAGAGAGAGAGAGAGAGAGAGAGAGAGAGAGAGAGAGAGAGAGAGAGAGAGAGCGTCTACTTGTTGCCAAAGGCTGAGCTCCTATCGCAAATAATCTGATTTTAACTTGGCATTTCGA
>NC_091558.1:15786705-15794205 GCF_042767895.1 Penaeus vannamei | reverse complement strand
AGAAGGAAAGGAAAGTTGTTATAACTAAAGATACGTTCATTTTGATGTGCTTGTAGGCCTCCAATTCCAGCTCACTGTCTCCCTTTTAACAACCTACAACCGTGTGCGTCTGCCGCCGTCTAATTAAAAAAAAAAAAAAGCACTTAAGCAACATTTCAATACCAAGAAAGAAATAACAAGTATAATGATAACAATGATAATGATGATGGTAATGATGATAACAATAATAATGATAATAGTAATGATAATAATAATAATGGTAATAATAATGATGATAATGATATTAATAATGATAATAATAATAATAATAATAATTATAATGATAATGCTGCTGCTGATGGTGATTATGATGATAATGGTAATGGTAATGATAACGATAATGATAATGATGATGATAGTAATAACAGTAATAATAGCAATACTAATGATGAAAATTATGATGATAATCTTAATGACAATGACAGTTGCAATGGCACTGACAATGATAATAATAGTAATAGTAATAGTAATTGTGGTAGCAGTAACAGTACTAGCAATAGTAATAATGATAATAATCGTTATTTCTATTATGATGATGATGGTGATGATGATTACATACCTACGGCTTCAAATGATATAATATATTTGCTGAATGTTGGAGGTTATTAAAAGTGGCAAAATCATTAATTTTAATATTATCCATGTATATATATATAATTATAAATATATATATATATATATATATATATATATATATATATATATATATATATATATATATACATATATATATAATATACATTACTTTTTTCTCTCTCCTTTTTTCGGGGGGGGGGTTGTTTTTGAAAGTAAAGAATAATTCTTATTTAGAGACTTTCACATAGGCCTGTATTCAATTATACATAGTAGGGTCTGCACCGGCCTGAAAATAAGCAATTTATAAGAATATACAAGTGTTACAGTACGTCAGTTAGGTCTAGTAAAATAACAATCAGTTGTGAAAAGAAAATGAAAAAAAAAGAAAAACTACGGATAATTTTCTGAAGGTCAAAACCCTCAGAAATTCTCAGAAGTAAGCTTATCGTCGTTCACTGAAACTCACAAAAAACGTACAAACCTCAAATTTAACTGGAAACTGAATCACTTCCTGTAAATGTTAGGATATAACGGCCACCAGCGTCATATATTCTGAGTATGCTTACACTCCAACTCCAGTTCGCAAAGAACGCCTTTCTTTATAACTAAGAAACTTCTTTGTACAGCACAAAAGAAGAGGGGGTTTGACATGTTTACTCCTGACAACTTTTGGCGACTTGCTTCAACTTTAAGGGTTTTCGAAACTAATCTGTCACAGATGAAAGGGCTTTACAGAATACATATTTATGAATACCATTTAATTATTATTCCTTTGATTTCAGTACTGGGAAATTTGCCTAATAAAATAATTGTCATATCAAACCGTTGTATTCAAGATTAGGAATATCAATTTTCATTATATTAATAACGAATAGCACAGGTCAGTAAGGGCGTCTTTTGTATATTGCCCTTTTTATGTCAATTTTGGTTCCTTTTTTCATAACAGATTAAAAGGCTTTTTGACCGTTTCATCACCAACAATCTCTGTAATCGCAGGCTTTGTGAGCTTTACCATCTATTTTATTTGATTATTTATCAATTGGTTAATTAATTTGTATTTATTTATTTACTTGTTTATTTATTTTGTATTTCTTGTTCTTTTTTTATTCTAACATCTACAGTAATGTCATCCAGTCGCTTTTCATTAGTCAGGGACCCAATATACTTTAAATATAAGTACAAGTTCCTCCATGCACTCTACTTTTCGCATTTAAAGTTTATCAGAAAACGGCACCAGGTCACCCTTATTGACCCGACCTGTCTCTAAGTATAGCACTCTTCAAACCCCAAGACGGCAAAAGTTAATGGAATGTTGAAAAGGATTAGTTATTGATAACCTGAAGCACGTACTCCTGGGTCATGTTCAGCTTTTTATCTCTCGGATTTTGGTTTCCTTTCAGTAGTTCAGTGAATACGAAAGATGCAGTCATATCTTTATATATTTTTTTCTTCTTTTTTTTTATGATCTGTCCGATGTAGATAACGTAATTAGAGCGAGTGAAAGGACAAGCACGTTCAGGTATTTGAAAACTGGTGGCAGCTGTTCCTCCCTCAACACCCCACCCCCCACCCCCACCCCCAGCCCACCCCCACCCCACCCCTTCTTTTTTTGATATAAATATGATGAATATGATATTTCACGCGTAATGCCCGGGGGAAGATAAGGGCACACAACTGACAAAGGGAAACCTTGTTGCTGAAATCGGCTTATGTTTACTTGCAATGCGTCTCCAATGATAAGCTATTTTACACGTGGAATCTGTTTGTGACATTTTAATATTTACTGCTACTGTCTGCGTCTGTGGTGCTTCATTTGCATATATGTTTTAGATTAGTGATTATGTGTGTGTTTGTCCGTGTGTGCGTATGTTTATAAGTATGTAAAAGGAGTCTTTTTATTGTTTGTAAATGTTAAGCGAATTAATTGCGTAGATAAAGATATAGTTTTATTATTATGGCAATCACTGTTTCTCACGTTTCTATTAATTATGTATTTACAAGCAGTGGTCATGTAAAACTATAAGTAAACTTCCCTTTCAAAGTTTTATATGAAATAATGGTAATCCTCGGGTGACACTCTCCCTTGTTAAGTGATGGTAAAGGGGAGAAAAAAACATAAATGTAGAGAGTAATTGGTGGAGTCTGGTGACCAATGTCTGCCAGCCCACACGTGCTGGCAAACTCTTATTTAGTTCATATCCATTTATGAATTCTAATCAGATTTTTTTACCTATGTTCTACCTCCTCTGAGTTTTCATCAACTTTTATTTCTCTCTCTCTCTCTCTCTTTATTTTTTTTCTGTTTCTCTCTTCTGATTCAGTCTCTCTCTCTCTCTCTCTCTCTCTCTCTCTCTCTCTCTCTCTCTCTCTCTCTCTCTCTCTCTCTCTCTCTCTCTCTCTCTCTCTCTCTCTCTCTACTCTCTCACTCTCTCTCTCTACCTCTCTCTCTCTCTCTCTCTCTCTCTCTCTCTCTCTCTCTCTCTCTCTCTCTCTCTCTCTCTCCCTCTCTCTCTCCCTCTCTCTCCCTCTCTTTCCCTCTCTCTCCCTCTCTCCTCTCTCTCTTCCTTTCTCTTCCCTCTCTCTTCCTCTCTCTTCTCTCTCTCTTCCTCTCCCTCTCCCCTCTCTCTCTCTCTCTCTCTCTCTCTCTCTCTCTCTCTCTCTCTCTCTCTCTCTCTCTCTCTCTCTCTCTCTCTCTCTCCCTCTCCCTCTCCCTCTCCCTTTCTCCCTCTCCCTCTCCCTCTCCCTTCTCCCTCTCTCCTCTCCCTTCTCCCCTCTCCCTCTCCCTCTCCCTCTCCCTCTCCATCCCTCCCCTCCCTCCCTCCCCCCCCTCTCTCTCTCTCTCTCTCTCTCTCTCTCTCTCTCTCTCTCTCCCCCTCTCTCCCTCTCTCCCTCTCTCCCTCTCTCCCTCTCTCTCTCTCCCTCCCTCCCTCCTTTCCGCGTACCCTTTCCCTTGACCCTACGAATATCTTTCTTACCTGTCTATCACACTACCATTTCTCCCTTCTCTCCAAACCCCCTTTGAGCATTGTCCTTGTTTCTGCGCAAAGAGTAAAGCCACAGACCAAAGTTCCATCTCGAATGAAGCTTCGAAACTCTCCGAACCGAAACAACAAGGCCTTACTATTCGGACATTTGAAAGCGAAGTCGAAACGGGTGTCACGAGCTCCGTGTCTGGTCAAGGTCAGATGATGCAGTCCTCGGGGTGGTGGTTAAGTTCCCCCAAGGTCAGAGGGTCGATCTCCTGGTATTCTTAAAGAACTTGAGGTCACTTTTTGACACGAGGCAGTTACGTCATGGACTGTGCAAGACGCTCGCCGAGACGTCGCCAGAGCTGAGAATCGATGCACCTGGACACGTGGAAAGGGGAGGGGGTTAGGGGAGGGGAGAGGGGGGAAGGAGGGCAGAGCTTGAGGGGGAAAGAGGGGAAGGAGGGGAGATCTTGATTTATAATTGGGGATTAAAATGGTGTGCGTGTGTGTGCGCTTGCTTATGCAATTATATACACCATCACACACGTGTATGATAAGGAGATATTGTGGTGATTCTGATGAGGAACTTTTGACTAGTTCGAAACGCCCCGATTCAATTTGATTTTTTTTGTCTTTTTTCCTTTTCATAACTGTGTACAGGTTATTTGTTTGTGTTTGTATGTAGATATCTATCTATCTATTTATCTATCTATATGTATATGTGTATATATAGATATATATATATAGAGAGAAATGATGCAGACACATAAAAGCAGACAGGCAGAGGAATGGAAACAGATGGAAGGAACATTTAATCAGCAGACAAACAGATAGATAGATACAGAAAGAGATGGCAAACAAGAACAGAAAGAGAAATTTCCTTTAACCAAAAGAAAGAAAAAAAAATCCTTCCCTCCCTCTCCCTCTCCCTCTCCCACTCCTCCCCCTCCCCCTTTCCCTCTTATTTCTTCCTCACTCCTTACTCCTTCGCTACGCTACTCCACCCTCTTGCGCCCCTCCCCCCTCTCCTCCTCTCCCACCCCCACGTCCACGCCCACAAACTCCCCGATCCATCCGCGATACACCCTCCACTTTCACCCCACCCCCACCCACACCCCCACCCCACCCCCCAAGCCACCCTCCCTGCGCGGCCAAGAATCGGTAATTATTAATCGTAAACTATATCTCGATTGAAGGCCGCGGGTTGTTTGGCCCTTTGGAGAGGCTGTCCTCCACCGCTCACGTGTTTATGGGTGGGGAGTGGAAGTGAGGGTGGGGGGAAGGAGTTGAGGGGGAGGAGAAGTGGAGGTGGGGGGGTCGCGGGAGGGAAGTGGGAGGGTGTGTTGAGGGGGGGAGGAAGTGGGGGTGGAGGGGGGATTGTGGGAGGGAAGTGGGGTGGGGGATTGCATGGAGGGAAGTGGGGGT
This sequence comes from Penaeus vannamei, assembly GCF_042767895.1. Taxonomy (NCBI): domain Eukaryota; kingdom Metazoa; phylum Arthropoda; class Malacostraca; order Decapoda; family Penaeidae; genus Penaeus; species Penaeus vannamei. The sequence goes on along the minus strand of NC_091558.1, from coordinate 15,789,196 downwards.
GGGGGGGGGGTGTGTTGAGGGGAGGGAGGGGAAGGGAGGGAGGGAAGTGGGAGTGGTGGGGGAGTTGAGGGGGAGGGAAAGGAGGAGGGGAAGTGGGGTGGGGGGATTGCGGGAGGGAAGGGAGGGAGAGGAAGTGGGGGTGGGGGGATTGCAGGGAGGGAAGAGGGGGGTTATTTGAGGGGGAGGGAAGTGAGGAGTGAGGGGAGAAATTGCGGGAGGGAAGTGGGAGGTGGGGGGATTGCGGGGGGAGGGGGGAGTGGGGTGGGGGGATTGCGGGAGGGAAGTGGGGGGGGGTGCGGGAGGGAAGTGAGGGGGGATTGCGGGAGGAAGTGGGGTGGGGGGGATGCCCGGGGAGGGAAGTGGGGTGGGGGGGGGGGGGGGGTTGCGGGAGGGAAGTGGGGGGGATTGCGGGAGGGAAGTAGAGGGGGGGTTGAGGGGGGAGGGAAGTGGGGTGGGGGGGATTACAGGGGGAAGTGGGGGAAGTGGGGGGATTGCAGGGAGGGAAAGTGGGGTGGGGGGGTATGCGGGAGGGGAAGTGGGGTGGGGGGGGAATGCGGGGAGGGAAGTGGGATGGGGGGATTGCGGGAGGGAAGGGGAGGGAGGGGGGATTGCGGGAGGGAAGTGGGGTGGGGGGGTTTGCGGGAGGGAAATGGGGGGGGAGGGGGAGGGAAGTGGGGTGGGGGGATTGCGGGAGGGGAAGTGCAGGGGGGGTTGAGGGGGAGGGAAGGGAGGGAAGAGGGGGGGGGTATTTGAGGGGGGAGGGAAGTGGGAGGTGGGGGACTGGATTGCCTTTGGGAGGGAAGTGGGGTGGGGGGTGTTTGAGGGGAGGGAAGGGAGGGGAGGGGAAGAGGAGAGGTATTTGAGGGGGAGTGGGAAGTGAGAGGAGGAGTTGAGGGAGCGAAAGAGCAGGGAGTATTTGAGGAGGAGGAAGAAAGGGAGGGGATTGAGGGAGGGAAGAGGGGGGGGATTTGAGGCGGAGGGTAGGAAGGGAGGGAAGAAGGGGTATTTATGGGGGAGGAGATTGGGGGGGAAAGAAAGGAAGTGGGGGTACTTTCTCTCTCTCTCTCTTTTATGGCGGGGATAAAAGTGGTCATCAGGAAGGTGTGCTTTATTTTACTTATTTATTATCATTATTATCATATTTGATTACTCTTTTTTATTTTTTTGTTCTTTCTTTTTATGGCGGGGATAGAAATGCTTTAAGGGGAGGGGAGGGGGGTACCATTTTAGGAAAGATTGGGGAGTGCTTGCGAGGAAAAGGCAGGGTGCTTTTGGAGCCATTTCTTAAGGGAAGCAAAAGCGTGCCGTGGGGAAAGGGATGCTTTAAGGGGAGGGGACGGGGGGGGAGAGGGAACTATTTTAGGGAAGATTGAGGAGTGCTTAAGGGAAGCGAAAGCGGCTCTTAGGGGAGGAAGGGGGAGGGCGATTAAGGGGGGAGGAAACACCGCTTTTAAGGGATGTGGGGTGGTCAGGGGAAAGGGGCGACTGGGGGCGGGTGGGAGGGGGGGCAGGAGAGTGGCGCTTGTAGGAAAAAGAATGTAGCGTTTGTAGATTTTTTTTTCATTTTATCTAATTATTATTCATTGAATCATTTATTCAGGTATTGTTATTATTATTATTTCATTCATTTTTTTTCATTTTATCTAAATATCCTTTATTGAGTGAGTTATTAATTTATCATTATTATCATTTTATTCATTATTGCTTTTTTCATTTTATCTAATTATGCTTTACTGAATCATTTATTCATTTATTATTATTATCATTTTCATTATTATTCCTTTTCTTCGAGAAGGGGAAGTGGTGCTGGGTGTGGGGGGGTGGGGGGAAGGTACTTATGGAAGGGGAAAGACTGCACAAAGGAGGGGGAGGGGAGGGAGAGGGGCGTGGCACCGATAGATCAGCTTGAGGTGTGAGGAGGCTTGTAGGGTGGGTGGGGGGGCGGGCGGGGGGGGGGGGGTGCACGTGTGGTCAGCTGGCGTTAAGTTAGGTGTTCGGGGTGGCCGGGGGGGAGGGGAGGGGGGAGTAAGTGAGGGGATTACACATACTCGGTCTGTCTGTCATGGCCGTGTTTTTTTTTTTTTTTTTTTTATTATTATTTATACATTGTTCAGTCATATATATAGACTTGGTGATATAATAATGACAGCAAATAATACGTTTATAATCTGTATCTCTCTCGCTCCCTCCCTCTCCTTCCCTCTCTGTCTATCTATCTATCTCTCTATATATCTGGCTATCTATCTATCTGCTATCTATCTTTCTATATACCTATTTATCTATCAGTCAATCCATCTATCCACCTATCCTTCTATCCATCCCTCCCTCCCTATCTCCCTCCCTCCCTCCCTCCCTCCCTCCCTCCCTCCTTCATTCCCTCCCTCCCTCCCTCCCTCCCTCCCTCCCTCCCTCCCTCCCTCCCTCCCTCCCTCCCTCCATCCATCCATCCATCTATCCAACCCTCCATCCACCCACCCATCCATCCACCCCT
>NC_091558.1:15776705-15779205 GCF_042767895.1 Penaeus vannamei | reverse complement strand
AGGGGAGGAAAGGTGGAAGGGGAGGGAATAGGGAAGGAAAGGTGGAAAAGGGGAAGAGGGAAGAGGGAAGGGGAGGGTAGAGGGAAGAGGAAGACGAAAGAGGGGAGGGAAAGGTGTAAGAGGGGGAAGAGAGAAGGGGAGAGGGAAGGGTGGAGGGGAGGGGAAGAGGGAAGCGAGGGAGTGAAATGAGAAAGATGCTGGTAGGTGTTTAGAAACGTCATTTTTTTGTTCGTTTGTTTGTAGGTCACGGAGTTAGAAGATTGATTATATGTAAGATTTTGTTGTTTTACATTATGCTTTTGTTGTTGTTGTTGTTTTCGTTTTTTTCCTTTTGTTTTATTTGGTCTTTGGTCTGCCTGACTCTCTCTACTCCTGTATCTGTCTGTCCATCTATTTGTCTGTCTATCAATCTATGTAAGTATTTACCTGTCTATTCATCTGGCTGGCTCTGCTCTCTCTCTCTCTCTCTCTCTCTCTCTCTCTCTCTTTCTCTCTTTCTCCCTCTCTCTCTCTCTCTCTCTCTCTCTCTCTCTCTCTCTCTCTCTCTCTCTCTTCTCTCTCTCTCTCTCTCTCTCGTTCTCTCTCTCTCTCTCTTTCTCTCGTTCTCTATCTTTCTCTTTCTCTCCCTCTCTCTCTCTCTCTCTCTCTCTCTCTCTCTCTCTCTCTCTCTCTCTCTCTCTCTCTCTCTCTCTCTCTCTCTCTCTCTCTCTCTCTCTCTCTCTCTCTCACTCTCTCTCTCTCTCTCTCTCTCTCTCTCTCTCTCTCTCTCTCTCTCTCTCTCTCTCTCTCTCTCTCTCTCTCTCTCTCTCTCTCTCTCTCTCTCTCTCTCTCTCTCTCTCTCTCTCTCTCTCTCGTGTTCTCTCTCTCTCTCTCTCTCTCGTTCCCTCTCTCTCTCCCTCTCCCTCCCTCCCTTTTTCCTTCCCTCTATCTATCTATCTGTCTATCAACTTGCCTATCTATCTTTATCTATTTATATATCAATTTGCCTGTCTGTCTGTCTGTCTCTCTCTCTCTTTCCTTTTTTCCCACAATTCGCATAACTCATTTTCCATCTTACTACGTTTTGATGTCTGTTTCCCAAAGATCGCTTCTTTCTCTTCAAAACCCCTTTGTATCTGAATCGACTCCCCCCCCCCCCCCCCATTCCTATATACTTTTATCTCCATTTCTTAGAAGATGAAAGGAAAGAAAAAAGAGAAACAAGCGAAAAATACGAAACACTATCAAAATATAGGCCACGTTTTCTCACCAACCCCCCCCCTCCTCCCCCGTCCCCCTCCACCCTCTCCCTTTCCCCCCCTCTCTCTCTCCAATGTTTACGTTCAGTATCTCTCGCCACGTGGTACGCTCGTCATGGGGGCAGGACAGTGTTAAGTCACATCTACCAATAAGTGTTAGAATCCTCTGTCCGAAGACCGGTTGTGCAACCTTATGATCGATGACCGTCTGAATCCAACTTAGGTTAACTGCGAAAGTATTCAGCGGTTGAGGATAAAACAATATTCTTGTTTTCATTTCTGTTCTTTCTGTTGGTATATATAGACGGCGAATTTATGCTTCTCTTTTGCGGGAATGTTATTAGTTTGTAATAAAAAAAGATTTGTAAAGCGGTGAATGTTTGTGAGATAAGAAAGAGGACAGCTGTTGTGAAGTTGTTGCTATCGTTCTTATGGATATTACTGTGTCTGTATTGTTTGTCTGTGTGGTTGTCTGTGCGTCTGTTTAGATAGATGGATAGGTAGATATGCAGATGTATTTTTGGCTGTTGCTTCTCTCTGTCTCTGTCTCTGTCTGTCTGTCTATCTGTCTATCTATCTCTGTCTCTCTCTCTCTCTCTCTCTCTCTCTCTCTCTCTCTCTCTCTCTCTCTCTCTCTCTCTCTCTCTCTCCACACACACACACACACACACACACACACACACACACACACACACACACACACACACACACACACACACACACACACACACACACACACGAAGACATTCACAGATATACAGTCTGTTTTTTATATATGTGTGCTTGCATGAGCCAGAGCACACTTGGCCACCTGCCAGTCATCGAACACATGCAATTGAACAGTGCGATGAATATCTCTGTCATGCATGAACATTACAAATCGATCAATTTGCAGCTGGACATGCACAACTACATGGAGAAGGTGCATGCCATCTGCACGAGGCTGCCATCAGGGCTGCACCTCAGCGAATAGAGGGTGTGCAGCCATCACCACGCTGTTATCAAGCGAACATTCTTTCGGCAACAGAACTAGCACTCAAAAGCACTGAAAAAAGGGAAAAAAAAAGTAAAAGAAAGTCAACAGACACATTGACAAGGGCCTGCTGTCCTCCCCTCACCCTTCACACCCCCCCCCCCTCCAATGTATTTGTAGTCGTTAATGACAAAGAACAAAGAAAGATGACTTGTTTTGTGTTGGGGGTGTGAGTCTTAGTGAATTATCCGGCCCTTATCATATTAAAAAACTTAGTGAATTATCCGGC
>NC_091558.1:15766705-15771705 GCF_042767895.1 Penaeus vannamei | reverse complement strand
GGTGATTTTATGAAGGATGTGTGTGTGTGTGTGCTTTTTAATAAGAAATGATGAAATATATGATGAAGGTGAACAAGAGGAAAATGTAGGTTGGAAAAACACTACTAAGTATTTGCTATTTATTTCATTATTGTTATTATTAATTATCTTTACCTATGTTTCTCATTATCGTCATTTTTCTCTATCTTCCTCCATCTACTTTCCACTTTCTCTTCCTCATTCTCCTCTCTCCCTATCATCTTTTTCTCCACATCCCCCCCTCCCCCACACCTCCCCCAGTACAGCCACGAAAATTCTAAAGGGAAATACATTATATTCTTTCACCCATTACCAGCTTGATTGACCTCTCTCCGTTTCCCCTTTTCCCCTCTAAAAAGTTGGGGCGTGGGGAGGGGGAGGGGGAAGGGGCACCTGAATGTCTGGAGAAGGAGAGAAAGAGGAAGAGGAAGAATGGAAGGAATAGAGAAATAGGGTGATGAAGGATGTGGAGGAGAGGAAAGAAATGGAAGGAAGGTGTTGAAGAGGAAATGGGTTGAGGAAGATGGGGAGAAGGAAGGGATATGGGATGGGGAGGGAAGGAGAAGGAAGGACAAAATGGGGAGGAAAAGGAGGAGGTAAGGGGGAAGAGGAAAAGAGAAAGAATATGGAACAGGTAAAATAAAAAGGTAATAAGGTAAAATAAAAAATAAGGAAAATAATATTTTGTTGGGGATAAGAGGTGGGGAGGGGGTGATGGGGAGGAAAGCAAAAGGAGGAGGAACAAAAGAGGATTTTGGTGAGGAGGAAAGCCGAGAAAAATTGGTAGAGGAGGGGGAAGGAGACGAGAGAAACGGGTGGGTAGGAAACGCAAGGAAAACAGGTTATAAGAAAAAACTAGAAAAGTAAAATGGGGAGGAAAGATGAGAGAGAAATTGAGTGGGAAGAGAGTCGAGAGAGATGCCGGTGGGGAGGAAAGACAAGAGAAACTGGGTGGGGAGGAAAGACGAGAGAGAAGTTGGTGGGGAGGAAAGACAAGAGAGAAGTTAGTGGGGAGGAAAGACGAGAGAGAAACCGAGTGGGGAGGAAAGACAAGCGAAAAGTTGAGTGGGGAGGAAAAATGAGAGAACTGAATGGGGAGGAAAGACGAGAAAAAATTGGTGGAGAGAAACGAGAGAAACGGAGTGGGAAGGAAAGACAAGCGAAAAGTTGGGTGGGGAGGGAAAGACGCGAGAGAGAAACCGAGTGGGGAGGGAAAGGCGAGAGGAGGGCAAAGGGGTCTCTCCGCCGGTAAACGCAAGACAGCTCCGGGCGTCGCATTGGCTCTCATTAAGAACTTGCGAGGCGCCGATTGTGCCGCCGGGTCTTTGTGCGGCACTCGACCTTGGCAGGGGCGGGGAGGAGGGGAAGGAAAGGGAAGGGGGGAAGGAAAGGGAGTGGGGAGGGGAAGGGGACGGGAGGAAGGGAACGGGAATGGTGGGGGAGGGGAATGGGAGGAGGGGAAGGAAAGGGAGGGGTTGGGGAATGGGAGGGGAAGGGAAGGGAGAGGAGGACAGGAGGGGGAGGGAAGGGAAGGGAAGGGAGGGGGCTAGGACAAGGGAAGGGAAGGGAAGGGGGACGGGAAGGGAGGGGCTAGGGCAAGGGAAGGAAGGGGGTGGGGACCGGGAATTGGGAGGGGGGGAAGGGGAAGGGAAGTGGGACAGGAGGGGCGGGGAAGGGAAGGAAGGGGAACGGGGGGAGGGGAACGGGGGGGGAAGGGAAGGGAAGGGGCGGGAAGGACAGGGAAGGGAAGGGGGACGAGGGAATAGAAAGGGTAAGGGAAGGAAAGGGGCGGGGGACGGGAGGGAGGAGGGGAAGGGAAGGAAGAGGGCGGAGGACGGGAGGGCGGAGAAGGGTAAGGGACGGAAGGGGGAGAGAGGAGAAGAGTGAGAGAAGGGCAGGGAAAGGGAAGGAACGGGAGTGCCAAGCAAATGGGGGGTTAAGGGAGGGGAGAGAGGGGGCAAGGGAAGGGGAGGGGAATGGCAAGCAAATGGGGGTAAGGAAGGGGGCAAGGGAAGGAAAGGGAAGGGAGAGAAAGGCAAGGAAGGAAAATGAAAGGGAGGATTAAGGGAAAAGAAGGGGTAGAGGCAAAAGGGGAAAGAAGGACCAAGGGAAAGGGGAAGAGGGAACGGGAGGAGAAGGGGAGGGGTAAGGAGACGCAATGGGGGAAGTGAATGAAGGGGAAGGTAGAGGCAAAGGAACAAAGGGGGAGAGGAGGGAGAGGGGGAAGGGGGTAATGGAAGTATCGAGGGAATGGAGAGTTGGGGAAGGGAAGGGAAAGGGGAGAAGGTGGAAGGGGTGAGAAGGTGGAGGCAAGGGAAGAAAAGGAGAGAGGGTTAGAAGGGAGGAAGAGGGAGAGGATGAGAAGCTCGCGTGCATGTATTTGTATGCATACATATTCATATCAATGAATGAATGAATAGATAGATAAATAAATAAATAAATATATATATATATATATATATATATATATATATATATATATATATATATATATATATATATATATATATATATATATTTATTTATTTATCTATCTATTTATCTATCTATCTATCTATCTATCTATCTATCTATCTATCTATCTATCTATCTATCTATCTATCTATCTATCTATCTATCTATCTATCTATCTATCTACCTATCTATCTATCTATCTATCTATCTATCTATCTCTGTGTGCGTGTGTGAGTGCGTGTGTGAGTGTGAGTGTGAGTGTGTGTGTGTAAGTGTGTGTGTGTATGTATGTATGTATGTATGTATGTATCTGTGCACACACACACGCACACTCACACCCGTGTTTACAGACATACGTATCTACAGCATGTGTCTTTGTGCGCTGTGCCCGCGTGCGCCCGCGAGAGGGGAGGGGCGCGCGGGCGGTGCAGCTCCCCGACGCCCACCAGAGGGACAAGCGCAACGTATGCATAGAGACGAGGCACCAGAAATCACTCTTTGATTGACTCGGCAAACAATGGCAAAAAAGAGGCGAGTGATGACATAGAAAGAAAGAGAGGAGAAAGGACCCCGAATAAAAGACAGTGGGAGATCAAAGCGACGATAGGACTTAATATGATGGTCGTTTCTGAATAATGAAAGGGTCGACCTCTTTTTTTTCCTTCTCTTTCCCTAATGACCTCTCCGGCCCTGCGCCCGAGTTGACCTTCGGTTCGCCTGGGGGTCAACAAATCTTGTTTATGGAGCTTTGATTACTACCTACCCTCTAATCCTTCCCCCTTTCCCCTTTTCTCTCTTCTCTTTTTCCTTCTATTTTTCTTCTTTTTCTCTTTTCATATTTCCTTCTTCTCCCCTCTTCTTCTTTTCGTCTCCGCTTCCTCCCCTTCGTTTTCTCTTCACCCATTCTCTTTGTCCTCGTTTCTCACTTTTCTCCTCTCTCTTCCCTCGTTCTTCCCTTCATCCTCTTTTTCTCCTCTCTCTCTCTCTCTCTCTCTCTCTCTCTCTCTCTCTCTCTCTCTCTCTCTCTCTCTCTCTCTCTCTCTCTCTCTCTCTCTCTCTCTCCTCCTTCCATCTCCCTCTCCCTCCTTTCCCCTCTTTCTCTCCTTACCTCATGTCCTAGCCTTCCCCCTCTTCCACCCAGTTGTTTTTCCCTTTTTTCTTCCTCTCTCTTTTCGTTCTCTCCTTACCCCCTTTACTTCCTACTTTCTCTTTTTTCTTTTACTCCTTCCTCTCATGCTTCCTTTTTCCTTCTTCCTTTCCTTCTTCCTTTTTTAGCTTGTTTTCTCTTATCGTGTTTTCTCTTTTCACTTTTCTTCACTTTCTTATGTTCTTTCATTATACGTTATTCTCCCTACAACACTTTCTCTGCTTTCTTTTTCATTTCCCTCTCTTCTAGTCCTTTCCCCTCTTTATTTCATTCCCCCTTATTTCTCTCTTTTCTCCATATCTTCAATTTAACTTTTTTTCTATCCCTTTGCCCTCTCCTTTTCCCTCTTACCTCTCTTTTCCCTCTATTTTTTTCTCTTCTTCTCTTCCATTCTCCTTTCATATTCCCTTTTCATACTCTCTTCCTCCCTCTATTTCTCTTATTTTTCTTCCTCCCCCTCTTTTCAACTCTCCTCTTCCCCTCTTTCTCTCATTCTACGATTCTTCTCTTTTTTCCAAATATCTCCTCTCTCCCCTTTCTTCCTTCACTTCCCCTCTCCTCTTTCTCCCCTCCTTCCCTCTTACCCCCTCTCCTCTCCCCCTTCACCTTCCCCTCTCTCTTCTCCCCTCCTTCCCCTCTTACCCCTCTCCTCTCCCTCCCCTTTCCCCTCCTTCCCCTCTTACCCCTCTCCTCTACCTTCCACCTCCCCTCTCCCCTCCTTCCCCTCTTACCCCTCTCCTCTACCTTCCCTCCCCTCTCCCCTCCTTCCCCTCTTACCCTTCTCCACTTCCTCCCCTTCCCCCTTCAATTCCCCTCTCCCTTCCACCTCCCCTCCCTTCCCCGCCCCGTGTCTTAATTCCACCCCCTGTTCTTCCCTTGTAATAACCCTGTGCTTCAACATCTGGCAAATGTTCTTCATGCCTTGCTGTAACACCCTTTGACTGATGAGGAACAGACGTCTTTTCCTCGGGTTTGTTGTTGTGTTCTTCCGTGTGTTCTTCGTGGGTGTTCTTGCTTGTGCTTTTTTGTAGGAAGGTGTATATATATGTACATAAATGTGTATATATATATATATATATATATATATATATATATATATATATATATATATATATATATATATATATATATATATAATGTATGTGTATATATATATTTTTTTCTTCTTCTTCTTCTTCCTTGACTTTGCTGATGACGTTGCCATTCTATCTGAGTCTTTGGAAACCCTAGTAGCGGCTCTTGATGCATTTAGCAATGAAGCGAAGCCCCTGGGTCTAGAGGTCTCCTGGACCAAGACCAAGGTCCAGGAATTTGGGGACTTGTTAGGAGAACCTGTTCAGTCGGTACGTGCTTGCGGCGAGGACATTGAAGTCACAGAGAG
>NC_091558.1:15756705-15759205 GCF_042767895.1 Penaeus vannamei | reverse complement strand
TTTCTCTCTCTCTCTTTCCACCTTTCCTTTTTCTCTCTCTCTTTCCACTTTTCCTCTTTCTCTCTCTCTCTTTCCACGTTTTCCTCTTTCTCTCTCTCTTTCCACCTTTCCCTTTTTCTCTCTCTCTCTTCCACTTTTTCCTCTTCTCTCTGTCTTTCCACTTTTTCCTCTTTCTCTCTCTCTCTTTCCACCGTTTCCTCTTTCTCTCTCTCTCTTTCCACCTTTTTCCTCTTTCTCTCTCTCTCTTTCCACTTTTTTTCCTCTATCTCTCTCTCTCTCTCTTTCCACCATTTCCTCTTTCTCTCTCTCTCTCTTTCCACCTTTTCCTCTTTCTCTCTCTCTCTTTCCACTTTTTCCCTCTTTCTCTCTCTCTCTTTCCACCTTTTCCTCTTTCTTTCTCTCTTTCCACTTTTTCCTTTCTTTCTCTCTTTCCACTTTTTCCTCTTTCTCTCTCTCTCTTTCCACTTTTTCCTTTTTCGCTCTCTCTCTTTCCACCTTTTCCTCTTTCTTTCTCTCTTTCCATTTTTTCCTTTCTCTTTCTCTCTCTTCCCCACTTTTTTTTTCCTCTTTCTCTCTCTCTTTTCCCACTTTTCCTCTTTCTCTCTCTCTCTTTCCACTTTTTCCTATTTCTCTCTCTCTTTCCACTTTTCCCTCTCTGTCTCTCTCTCTCTCTTCTCACCATTTCCCTCTTTCTCTCTCTCTCTTTCCACCTTTTCCTCTTTTCTCTCTCTCTCTTTCCACTTTTTCCTCTGTCTCTCTCTTCTCTTTCCACCACATTTCCTTCTTTCTCTCACTCTCTCTTTCCACTTTTTCCCTTTCTCTCTCTCTCTCTTTCCACTTTTTCCTCTTTCTCTCTCTCTCTCTCTTTCCACTTTTTCCTCTCTCTCTCTCTCTCTCTCTCTCTGTCTCTCTCTCTCTCTCTCTCTCTCTCTCTCCCTCTCTCTCTCTCTCTCTCTCTCTCTCTCTCTCTCTCTCTCTCTCTCTCTCTCTCTCTCTCTCTCTCTCTCTCTCTACCACCCACGGCCGAAAACTGATAAAACTGAACGTAAAGTTAGCGATCGAAACTCAAACAGACGACGATGGTTTAGCAGACTTAAAGTCCCATAAAGTTTCGAATGCTTTAGACACCCGGGCGGCATTAAACCCATTTTGTTTGTCTTCGTAATAAGATAAAAGGAAGGTTGAAAAATGGACGTGTTTGCCTTGAGAAACTCGTCGCGTCTTCTGCTTGAGTCGAGGGGGTAGGGGGCGGGGGGGGGGGTTGTGGTAGAGTGTGGGGGGTGGGGGGTAGTGATAGGGGTGTGGGGGAGTAGTGGTAGGGGATGGGTGGGGCTAGGGGGGGTTGTGGTTGGGGTGGGGGTGGAGGGTAGTGGTAGGGGTGTGGGGGGAGTGGTAGGAGTGTGGGGGGTAGTGGTAGGGGTATGGGTAGGGGAGTGGTAGAAGTGGTGGAGAAGGGTAGTGGTAGGGGGTAGTGGTAGGGGTGTGGGTGGGGGTAGTGGTAAGGGTGGGGTGGGGGGTAGTGGTAGGGGTGTGGGGGGGTAGTGGATTTGGGGGTGTGGGGGTAGTGGTAGGAGTGTGGGGAGGGTAGTGGTAGGGCGTGTGGGGGGGGTAGTGGTACGGGTGGGAGTGAGAGGGTGAAGGAGGGGGTAGTGGTAGGGGGTGTGGGAGGTAGTGGTAGGGGTGTGGGGGGTAGTGGTAAGGGGGGTGTGTGGGAGGGGTAGTGAGTTGTGGGTGTGGGGGTAGTGGTAGGGGTGGGGTTGGGGAGGGGGTAGTGGTAGGAGTGTGGGGGTAGTGGTAGGGGTGAGGGTGAGAGTGAAGGAGGGGGGGGGAGGAGAAAGAACCTAATTTACTCTTTTATATGTAAATAAAAATAGGAGCGAGGGAATCTGTCACGTCTCCTTTTTCCTGATTTCTTTTTTATGTCTTTTCTCTTTGACTTTCTCGATTCTTTTCTGTCTCGTTGTTTACTTCTCTTGTCTTTCTTTCTTTTTCTTGTTCTCTTTCACTTTTTTCTCTTGTCTTTGTCTCTGTCGCTCTGTCTTTATATCTGCATGCCTCTCTCTCTCTCTCTCTCTCTCTCTCTCTCTCTCTCTCTCTCTCTCTCTCTCTCTCTCTCTCTCTCTCTCTCTCTCTCTCTCTCTCTCTCTCTCACTCCCTCCCTCCCCTCCCTCCCTCCTCTCTCCGTCTCTCTCTCTCTCTCTCTCTCTCTCTCTCTCTCTCTCTCTCTCTCTCTCTCTCTCTCTCTCTCTCTCTCTCTCTCTCTCTCTCTCTCCCTCTCCCTCTCTCTCTCTCTCTCCCTCTCTCCCTCTCTCCCTCCCTCCCTCCCTCCTCCCTCCCTCTCTCTCTCTCTGTCTCTCACTATTTTTGTCTCTCTCTCTCTCTCTCAGATCCCTTTACTCTGCCTCCCTTTTCCCACCCCTCCCACACCTCCCTCCCTACTTCCTCTCACCCTCCTTCCCTCCCTCCATCCTCACTTCCTCCCTCCTCCTACCTTCTCCTC
>NC_091558.1:15729205-15736705 GCF_042767895.1 Penaeus vannamei | reverse complement strand
TTTTTTTATATGTTACCTCCCTTAGGATTTATATAGTTTTCTTTTTTATATATCAACTATTTTATGGTTTATATAGTTTTCTTTTTATATATCACCTTTAGGACTTATATAGATTTTCTCTTTTATATCTCACCTCCTTTAGGATTTATATAATTATTTTTTTTATATATTACCTACTTTAGGATTTATATAGTTTTCGTTTTTATATATCACCTCTTTTAGGATTTATATAGTTTTCGTTTTTATATAATTATGTTTTTTTATATATATCACCTCCATTAAGAGTTATATAGTTTTTTTTTTTTTATTCATCACCTCCTTTAGGAAATATATAGATTTTCATTTTTATATACCACCTCCTTCTGCGTTTACATACCTTTTTTACATACACATCACCATCTCAGTCCACTCTTAAAGACGTAAAACGAACCATCGATTCAATGAAAGTCTACCCCCCCCCCCCCGAAGAACCGACTCACCCAGCAGCCTTAACCCCCCCCCCCCCCAAGAACCGACTCACCCAGCAGCCGTAACCCCCCCCCCCCCCCAAGAACCGCCTCACCCAGCAGCCGTAACCCCCCCCCCCTCCCCCCCCAGCCCAAGAACCGACTCACCCAGCAGCCGTAATGAAAGTGGTTCTCCGGCTGCTCCGGTTTGCTCAGACACCATTAAGCCGTCAAACACACGGGGCGGCTGCTGGCTTGCCTGGGAAACTATCCTGAAGTGTCGAACTTCCTTGACAGCGACGCGCCAACTTCCCGGGCGAGGCTGAGGAACTTCCCTTTTCATTTTGTCCGTCTTGCGCGTGGCGGTAAAGTGTTGAAAAGTGTGTAAATAAGGGGAAATGAGATAGATTTAGGTAAATGTTAAGGAAATGGATTTAATTTTGGATGAGATAACTAATGAATTAATTAAAATCTGGATGATAAAACAATTGATATGAAATTAATATGATTTTGAATAAGATAACGGATAAATGAATTGAATTCTGGATGATAAAACAAGTGATAGGAAATTAATTCAATTTTGAATGAGATAACTGATGAATGAATTGAATTCTGGATGATAAAACAGCTGATATGAAATGAATTTGATTTTGAATAAGATAACTGATATGCAATGAATTCGATTTTGAATGGATAAAATAACTGATATGAAATTAATTGAAACTGAATAATGGGAAATGAGCTGAGAGGAAAGGAAATGAAGCCATGAAACCTATATGAAAATAAGTGAAATGAAATAAAATAGTAAAAAAGAAAAAAATACTTCTGACCCTACCATGCGTACCCGTTTTTTTTTTTTTTTTTTTTTTTTTTTTTTTTTTTTTTTTTGCTTTTTGCTTATATATTTACCTATTTACGTGTTTGTTTTTTCTACCATTCGCGGAAAGGGTTAGGAAATATTGGGACTGAAAGGGTTAAGGCGTCCCGCTCCTTGACTACAGCACCGGAAGCTGGTTAGTAAATATTGTTTATTTATAGATTTTGCAAACTGGAGGGCCGTTGGGATGAATTCATTGGAAAGCGTGTTTATTTCAATCATGCATATATAACTAATATAAAAAAAAACATTATGATGTCTCATTCTTTTTCATTTCAATATTCCATCGAATAATCGAAAAAAAAACAAGATGACGTTTCATTTTTTTTTCATTTTAATCTTACATTGATTCCATCGAATGATTTGCGGACCCTGATTGTGAGATTTTTTTCTTAATGTACCTTTATTTATTTATTTATTCACTGACTCTTTCATTCACTCACTCATTCATTCACTCTCATTTACTCACTCACTCATTCATCTCACTGACTGACTGACATTTCGTCACTCACTCATTCATTGACTGACTGACTGACTGACTCATTTACTCACTCACTCACTCATTCACTTATTCATTTACTATTTTTACATTTATTTATTAGTATGTTTATTGTGTTATTGAGCCGTTGCGCTGCTGCCCCGCCAGAGCCACACGGTTTATGAGTGAAATTGGAAGCAAATTTTGAATTATATGTGTTTGTGTGTATGTGTGCGTGTTTGTGTGTGTGTGCGTGTGCGTGTGCGTGTGTATGTGTGTGTGTATGTGTGTGTGCGTGTGTGTGTATGTGTGTGTGTGTGTGTACGTGTGTGTGTGTGTATGTGTGTGTGTGTGTGTGTGTGTGTATATGTATGTGTGTGTGTATGTGTGTGTATATTTGGCATCAAGACTTCGTAATCCGTGGCAAATCCCAATCAACGGAGAGGCAGCAACACTCGCTCAAACCCCACACCGACGGACACGACTCGGCGGGGCGCGGGCGGGGAAGAAAGGTGGGCGCGACGGGCGTGCAGACGGGCGAGAAGGACGCCTCCTTATGAGCAAGACGCTCGAGTTACCATTGGGGGCGGGGACGGGGGGGGGGGGGGGATGGGGAGCTTTTTAATCGACGTGACGCCCTGTAACAGCTGCGAGGGAATTTCCACGAAGGAAAAATACATACACACATACCAGCCCGAACTGTGTTTACATACGTCAACACGCTTCAAGCCTCTTTTTATAACCTCTAGGCCTTTTTTTATTCCTTCGGCGGCTCTTTGGGAGAGTCAGGTGCCAGTCGCCGCTGATTCATTGGCGTGAAGCGGCGATGATCGGCTGTACCGTTTACTTTTTTTTTTTTTTAAGTCGGCCGTCTTCCCCGTTTTCTACGACTGGTTAAAAAGCGGGACACCTATTTTTAGAAAAAATATATATTTTTAAATCTTTTTCTTTTTTAATTTCTCTTTTGATCATTTTTTTCCGACGAGTTATGCCGATGCGATATCATCATATAGCAATAGTACACAGACCATTAAAAAACAGACATAAACCTAACCCAACGTATCCATTACAGAAAGTACCCCCAAAATCGGAGCACCATAGCATACTAACAACAATAATAACACATATCACTTTCCCTAATTCTCTCTGCCTTTGTCTTTGTCTACCTACCTCCCCCCCCCTCCCTTTCTCTTTCTGTCTCTCAATTCCTCCCTCCCTCCCTTTTCCCTTAAAAACGACGACCCGAAATCAATGAATGAGAGGAATAAAAGGCAAAATAAGAGACAGACCGAAAACACGCCTTCATCCGTAAGACAAACGTAGTTCGTCACACTAAATTTCCGTCGACTGAAGACAGCGTTTGAGGGAGAGAGATACAGGTGCTTATTAACGCTAACAATTATTGATATTGATTAATATTAACGTAGAATTAACGCTTACAATTATTAGTATTTATTTACTGGTGGGAAGGAGATATTTTTTGTATGATCTTGAGAAGGTCTTGAGAAGAAAAGAATTGGGTGGTTTGGAGGGGAAACAAAAATTATTTGGGAAGAATAATTACTGGGGGAAATAAAAGTGAATATTGCTCTGTGTGTGTATGTGTGTGTGTGTGTGTGTGTGTGTGTGTGTGTGTGTGTGTGTGTGTGTGTGTGTGTGTGTGTGTGTGTGTGTGTGTGTGAGTGTGAGTGTGAGTGTGTGAGTGTGAGTGTGTGTGTGAGTGAGTGTGTGTGAGTCAGTGAGTGTGTGAGTGAGTTAGTGTGTGCGAGTGAGTTAGTGTGTGTGTGTGTCTGAACGTGTGTGCGTGCGTATTGTATATACTTTTCTCATTTAATTCTAGGTTTACATACCCTCCCGCCCACATAAAGACCGACCTTGCTTTTAAATGGTGATGGAAAAGCGAAGTTAAGTTTCCTCTTCCGATTTCTTGAAGAAAGAGAACCATTACCTCCGACATGCCATTGCCAGGAGGGGAAAACTGATCAGTTTCCTGTCTTCTTTTATGAGTCTTGCTTTCCAGACTTTCCAACAAACACACGCATATACTCACTCACTCATTTATTTTTAATTCACTCACTCACACACACAAACACACACACACTCTCACTCACTCATTCACTCAGACACACACACACTCACTCATTCATTCATTCATTCACTCACTCACTCAGACACACACACTCACTCTCACTCATTCATTCACTCACTCAAACACACACGCTCACTCATTCATTCATTCATTCATTCATTCATTCATTCACTCACTCACTCACTCACACACACACTCTCTCTTTCTCTCACTCTCACACACATACACTAAACAAACAGACAAACGTAAAGAAAGATAACCGAACAGAAAGATATCACAACCCCCCCCCAAAAAAAAATCATTCATATGTCTATTTGCGTAAACAAGTGAATAGCCTTGGGGAACCATAGGATTGGGCTGTCTGTAAAAGGCCCTGGAATATGCATTAGGGTCGAAACCTTTTATACATAGCACTTCGGAGATTAAACTTTTCAGAAGGTTTGTAAACACGGTTATGGAGAGTTCATATGATGGCCTATATGGATTTTTGCCGTATGGGTTTCGTGTATGTATTTTTTTCCCACGGCTCGGTCTGCCTCTCTTTTATACATAAAGGGTGGTTTTTTAAACATTCGCTTCTCTCTCTCTCTGGCATTCTCTCTTTCTTTCTGGCTTTCTCTTTCTGTTATTCTTTCTGGCTTTCTCTCTCTCTCTTTCTGTCATTCTTTCTGTTATTCTTTCTTGCATTTCTCTCTCTCTCTCTGTAATTCTCTCTCTCTCTCTCTCTCTCTCTCTCTCTCTCTCTCTCTCTCTCTCTCTCTCTCTCTCTCTCTCTCTCTCTCTCTCTCTCTCTCTCTCTCTCTCTCTCACTCTCTCTCTCTCTCTCTCTCTCTCTCTCTCTCTCTCTCTCTCTCTCTCTCCCATACACTCTTCTATCCTCTTTCCACTCTTTTCTTATTACCCCCCCTCCTTTTCTCTTTCTCTTTTTCTAACATAGCATTCTGTTTTGTAAATATCATTCATCACTACTGATTAACCAGCTGGTTTTACGGTATTAAATGTACGAATGTTTGAAAGGATATTTACATAGTCCTCCCTAGAAAAGGCAAAGAAAATGCATAATGATTCAAAACAATATAACTTTATTTTGGTATTTCTGTAACTACTTTACTATAAGACATATCAATAATAGAAATAAATTAGCAAAATAGTGCGTAGTACTTTTTTCAAATGTGAAAACTTTTAAGAATTATTACAACATACATTTCTCTAATTTAATCTATTCCAAACAGCTGAATTACACCATACCGCATAGAAAAATAGAGATATAAAGAAGAAGAAAATAATACACCCCATGTAATTTAAAAGAAAAGAGTCGAAAGATTTGCGAGACGAAACAAAGAGGATTTCATTCCGTCCGCCTTCGATATTTATGTCTATCGAGTAGATTGCTCTCCTCTGGGTCCGCAGTCGTTCTGGTTTAAAGGGAGGTAGACGTAGCAGTGAGTGGACGAGGTAGTTACTTGTTAAAGACCACTTTTGAGTAGTTAAAAGGTTAGTATAGGTAACGGTAATAAGTGAACCTAAGAAGTGATAATAGTAATATATAAAAAATAGATAAATGAATATTAAAATAATGATAAAAAGTTGTTAATTTTCTTTTTTGTAGACAAAAAAGTATAAAAATCAAGACACGTCTTCAGAGCAGTCACAAAAAGGGAAGCTGAGGTTTCTGCGTGAAAATCTCTCCAGAAAAAAAAAGAAAATGAGAATAATGAAAAGAAATAAAAAGATACAATCAAATCGCCTGGACGAACAATATTCTTGTTCCATTTCTTACTGCCAATCTATATGTCCAGAACAGCCTTTTCGCTTAAAGCTACTGATGGTTTCCGAGCAGAAATTAAAGAGAAATGATAATAAAAACTATTTCATGACCATCCACCGTGCAAGTGCATTTTGGGAGATGAGATCTATCAACACATTTTGTCAACTTTTGTCTAAGATTGATTGCTACAGTAAAAGTAATACGAGATAGTCACCCAGCTTCCACCCCCTTTTCTCTCACTCATTCTCTTTTTCTCTATTGTTATATGAATCATTCAGCATTTGTGTTTGTCTTTTTGTCTGGATGTATATGCCCATGCTTGTATGTATAAAGATAATATGTACATACATTATACACTTTTACATAATACGTACATACATACCTATATATATGTATATATATATATATATATATATATATATATATATATATATATATATATATATATATATATATATAAATATATATATGTATATATATGTATATATATATATTATATATATATATATATATATATATATATATATATATATATATATATATATATATATATATATATATATATATATGTTCAACTAGTTCTTACGTCTGTGTTCGTGTTAGTGTGAATGTGTGTGTGTGTGTGTGTGTGTGTGTGTGTGTGTGTGTGTGTGTGTGTGTGTGTGTGTGTGTGTGTGTGTGTGTGTGTGTGTGTGTGTGTGTGTGTGTGTGTGTGTGTGTGTGTGTGTGTGTGTGTGTGTGTGTGTGTGTGAGAGAGAGAGAGAGAGAGAGCGTGCGCACGTGCGCGCGCGTGGATATGCGTGTGTGGATACAGATATGATATAATAAAGTATAACTACTGATCAATACCTAAAAATGTAGCTGAATCCCTTTTCTTGCCCTCACAATCACAGCTCTAGATAAGGTAGCATTTCTGTATCAATGTATAATTAATCAGATTGTTCTCCAGAAATGTACCAATTGGATCGTTAGGTATGCCCGGCGATAATGAGGCAATTTGTTTACAACAGGTGAACCAGGCAACGCCATTAGGGTCGGGTAATCAGGTCGTTTGTTTAGTATAGTCGTTAGGTAAGGAGCGGAGGAGGGAAAGGGGGGGGGGGAGTGTGGATTTACAGAAGGGCGTGACGGTTTTGTGTCTGTCTGTTTGTGTGCGTGTGTGTGTAGATAGAAAATAGTGCATTTTCGACTGTTTAAAGGAATTAACTTTGAAAATTTGTGTAGGCCTATAGATAGAAGTAAAATCTTTTGGACTCTTTAAAGGAATGAGCTTTCAAAGTGTGTGTATAGATAGAAAAATAATAATCATGTACTCTTTAGAGAATGACCTTTCAAAGTGTTTGTAGATACAAAAACAACAACAACAACAACTGTGGACTCTTTAAAGGAATAAGCATTCAAAGTGTGTGCATAGATACAAAAAAAATAAAAAAGAAAAAAAAAAAAAAAAGATTGTGGACTTTAATTAAAGGAATAAACTTTTGAAGTGTGTGTAGGCCTATAGATGAAAGTAAAATCTTTTTGGACTCTTCAAAAGGAATGAGCTTTCAAAGTGTGTGTATAGATAGAAAAATAGATAAATAAATAAACAGTTGTGGACTCTTAAAAGGATAAACTTTCAAGATGTTGGTAACGGTTATTGTGGAAATTTTAGGCCTATGTGTGGTCTTCCTTCGTCTCAAGGTCAGGTTAATGAAATTACTTTTTTTTTGTTATTTCTTTGTATTTAATGAGCTCGTTGGGAAATGATAGATATTATATTGTTATCGTTGCGCGTTGGGTATTGCGAGTAATATCTGTATTAGGTAGATATATGTATGTATATTTTATGATCTTTTCTTT
>NC_091558.1:15714726-15717226 GCF_042767895.1 Penaeus vannamei | reverse complement strand
GAAAGGAGGAAAGAACAAAGACAAAAATAAAGACTGAGAAAAAAAAAAAACAGAAAAAAATGATACCAGAACAATGGGAAGAACACGAAAGGGATGAAGAAAGCAAGAGAAAAGTGAGAAATCAAATAAGTAAACAAATCGAAACAAAAAACAAACAAGCGCCAACAAAGACACATCCTCATTTCTCCTTTATTCGATCATTTCTCTTTATTCGCAAGACGAAGCAAAAAGAAAAATATGATCATTTCCACAACCAACGCGGACCCGACATCTTCACAGAAAGGGAATCAGAAAACACTTTATAAATAGGAGTCTTATGTCGATAGATAGATAAATAGATAGATAGTATATGTGTTATTGCTCAAGACGTCACTGCGGGACCTTGCAATTATTTCACTTGATGATAGATAGATCAAAATAGTATAGATAGTAGTAGATAGATAGATAGTAGATAAAAAAGATAGATAGTAGATGTATTATTTATTACTCAAGACGTCAGTGTGGGGACTTCCAGGTACTTGCTGATAGACAGACAGGAAGACAGATGAATAATAGATGATCTATTGCACAAGACGTTATTGGGGCGACTTGCAATTACTTCACTTACTGATAGACAGATAGGTAGGTAGATAGATAGGTTTAAGTAGAAACGGTATTGTTCAAGACGTAATTGTGGTAGCCTACAGTTGTTTCATCTGTTGATAGATAAATAGGTAGATAGATGGACAGTATAAGTAGAGGTATAAACGTTATTGTTCAAGATGTTATTGTGTTGTTGTTATAAGTAGATGTGTTATTGTTCAAGACATTGTGGTGTTATTATGTTATTGTTTTAAGGTGTTACTGTTATAAGTAGGAGTGTTCTTGTTCAAGAGGTTATTGCCGTGACTTGCAATTGCTTCACTTGTTGAAAAGTTTTATTGGTCTGTCTTTTTTAAGTCTATCCTTATTCATGAACCGATTATCTTTTCTTTCTTTTTTGCTGTTCTTATTTTCATTTTAGCTTACTTTTTATATATTACTTTCCTGATAGTGGGTGGACGTGGTAGTACAAAAAGTGTTAATAAAGTGTACTACAATTTTAGAAAAAGCAAGATATCCAAACACGAAATGAAGGGAAAATACACGAATCAGTAATTGAACAATTCAAATAAAGAAATAAACAGAATATTTACAGATCAACAGATTTCGGATAGACAGACAAACAGAAAGATAACAGGGATGTTCATGATAATAATAATCAAAGTATAAAAGTTACTCTGTGTCATAAGGACAATGGCAAGGAGGTTGGTGATAATAAGGAAGACTTTGATGATTATAACAATAAGGATGACGAAGATAAATAATGATAACAACGGCGATGATGATGGCAGTTGTAAAAATAAAGCTAATCAAGTAAAACCCGAGTAAGGATATTGGTGAACAACATTTACAACATTAATATCAAAAGCATTATCGCAATTATTAGTGATTATGATGATAATGATGATAATGACAACGACGCCAAAGAGGATAGTGATGATAATAATGATAACGATAATGGTAGCAATGATAATAATGATGGTAATGCCGACAGAGAGGATAATGATGATATTAATGATAATGATGATAACGACAATGACGGCAGAGAGGATAGTGATGATAACAGTGATGACGATGATAATGATAATAATGATGATAATGATAGTGATGATAATAATAATGATAATAATGATAATGATAATAATGATAATGATGATAATGATAATGATGATAATAATAATGATAATAATGATAATGATAATAATGATAACGATAATGATGATGATAATAACAACAACAACGACAGCAAAGAGGCTAATGCAGACAATACCGCAACGACGGCCATCATTAGCCACAGCCATCGCAGCCGAGGGAAGACAACCGTCCTCCTGCAAGATAATGCATTTTGCAACCTGACAGCGCCTGACACTCAACAGCCACGCGTCGTTCGAAATAAGTCCGGTGCCAATATGTCTAATGGACGTAAAACTATAATGGAAAATAATCAGCATCGGCCAGCGGGAGACTTTTCGAATTTTGAAATAGGCGTCAATTTTTTTTTTTTTTTTTTTTTTTTTGAAATATTAGATGCGTGCGTAAGGGGTAAGTGCTGGGATAAAGAGAAAAGAAAGAATGGGAAGACGTGGGGGAGTGTAGGAGAGGGAGGAGTGGGAAGGAGAGAGGGAATAAGGAAGAGAAAGATATATATATGTATATATATATATATATATATATATATATATATATATATATATATATATATATATATATATATATATGTATATATATATACATATATCTATATATTTATATATATATATATATATATATATATATTTATATATATATATATATATATATATATATATATATATATATATATATATATATATATATATATATATATATATATATATATATATATATATATATATATATATAGAGAGAGAGAGAGAGAGAGAGAGAGAGAGAGAGAGAG
>NC_091558.1:15709726-15712226 GCF_042767895.1 Penaeus vannamei | reverse complement strand
CTAAACTAAAAAAAAAAAACGTACTGGGTGAAAAGAGAGGAGAGAGAGAGAGAGAGAGAGAGAGAGAGAGAGAGAGAGAGAGAGAGAGAGAGAGAGAGAGAGAGAGAGAGAGAGAGAGAGAGAGAGAGAGAGAGAGAGAAAGGGAGAGAGAGAGAGAGAGAGTTAGAGAGAGAGACAGAAACCCAAAATAACGAGAAAAGACGAGCGTTCGAATCCCCGACCCGAACGAGAGTCGACGCATAAATCCCCATTCTCCCTCAGCATCCTTCTTCATTCGGACGCCCCGAGGGAGGCTCCGAAGGGCACAAGGATCCCCCCTTCCTCAAGGCCTTCGCTCGCAGCATGGGCGAAGGGCGCGCGTCGTCGGCAGGAGCAGGAGCAGGAGCGGCGCCCAGAAAGGACATTGAAACCGAAGAAGATGTGAACCGGTTGCGTCCTCTTTGAAGTGTGTTGCGGGGGCGGCGAGGACGGCGGGCAAAGGGAGGCGCGAGAGAGACTCTTCAATGGGAGAAATGAGGAGAGGCGGCGCGCGGGGAGAGAGAGAGGGAGACGCGGCTTTGAAGCGAGGGTTGAAAGACACGCAGGAGGAGGCGAGATAAGAGGAGGGGGGGGGGGGCGTTAAGGTAGGTGTGTTGGTGCTTCGGGAGGTCGGGGCAGCGGCTGTCTCGAGTCGCTGTAAGAGGGTGTCGGTTCTGTTGGCCTCCTCGTTGGCCTCCTCCTGCTTCACGGGCTCAAGGATGACCTTCAGCCTGTCTCGAGTCGCGGTGGGATGGTCTCGGCTCCGTTGGCCTCCTCCTGTTTCACTTTCTCGAGGACGACCTACAGCCTCGAGCAGCCACTTCGGGAGGTCGGGGCGCCTGTCTCGAGTCGCGGGTTCGAGGACGACTTTCAACCTCGAGCAGCCAGTCAATACAATTCTCGTCTCACCAAGACACCCCCCCCCCCCCTTATCCATTACCAACCTCTTTTGCCCCTTCTACTATGAACCCCTTCCCCAACTTACCACCGAACCCCACTCCCCCACCTACCTTCCCCTCCCTCGCCACTCCCATCCCTTCCCCCTCCCCAAACTCCTCCCCCTACAAACCAAAACCCCCTTCTCCAAGCTAAACACCCCTCCCCTCCCTCCCCCTCTCTCCACTCCCTCCCTAGACACTCCCATGCCTTCCCCCTAAACTCCTCCCCTACAAATCCACACCCCTCCTTCAACCCAAACGCCACTCCCAACCCCTTCCCCTCCTCTCACTATCCTCATCCCTTCCCCTCCCCTCCTATCCTCTTCCCTCTAAACCTCAATCCCCTCCCTCCCTCCTATCCTCTTCCCCTCTAAGCCTCTTCCCCTCCCCTTCCCTTCCTATCCTTTTCCCTCCTATTCCACTCACTCCCCCCTCCCCCCCAGGGATAATTAACAAGCGAGGCGTGTCTGCCGCCTTAGTGTTGACTTCATCTGAATATTCCATCGTGACCAACACGTCAAAATGGATTTCAAGGCACCTCTCTCCCTTCTCGTGACACCCCTCTCCCCTCTTATGGTAGCCCTCTCCCCTCTCGTGGCACCCCTCTCCCCTCTCGTGACACCCCTCTCCCCTCTCGTGACACCCCTCTCCCCTCTTATGGTAGCCCTCTCCCCTCTCGTGGCACCCCTCTCCCCTCTCGTGACACCCCTCTCCCCTCTTATGGTAGCCCTCTCCCCTCTCGTGGCACCCCTCTCCCCTCTCGTGACATCCCTCTCCCCTCTCTTGGTAGGCCTCTCCCGTTTCGTGGCACCCCTCTCCCCTCTCGTGGCACCCCTCTCCCCTCTCATGGTACCCCTCTCCCCTCTTGTGGCACCCCTCTCCCCTCTCGTGGCATCCCTCTCCCCTCTCCCCTTTCCGACATCTGATTCTTCGGTTTTTCCTTTTCTTGCTCTCTTTGTTTGTCTTATTGTGTCTCCTATTATTTATTATTATTTTTTTGGGGGGAAGGGGTTGTTTCCTATTGTCCTGCTTGATTGTTTGTTTGTGTGATAGTTTGGGTAACTTGGTTGTTTGTCTGTTGTATTTGGATCTCTGTTTGTCTGTCTCTGTCTGTCTTTGTCTTTGTCTTTATCTCTGTTTGCCTCCGTCTCTATCTTTATCTCTGTCTTTGTCTGCCTCTGTCTCTGCTTCTGCCTCTGTCTATCCATCTATCTGTCTATCATGGACTGCCTTATTCTTTCTGTCTCAGTATCCCTCTATCCTTCCCATTCCCCCCTACTCCCTCCTCCTCCTCCTCCTCCTCCTCCTCTTCCTCCTCTTCGCACCTTCGTCTTCATTACCCACTCCCCCCTTCCCCTCCCCCTCCCCTATCCTCTCATCCCCCCCCTTCTTCCCTTTACCCCCTCCCCTTTCCCCTCACCCCCTCCCCCTTCCCCCCCTTCTTCCCCTCAGGCAGTTTATCAAGGGGGACATTATTGACTCCCGCCATCGAGAGGCGCTGTTGACAAGGTCTCCTTTACACCTCCACAAAGGGGAAAGAGGGG
>NC_091558.1:15699726-15702226 GCF_042767895.1 Penaeus vannamei | reverse complement strand
CCTTTCACTATTTTGCCCTCTTCCTCTCGCTTTCTTTCTTCTCATACTTATTATCCCATTTCCTTCCCTTTCTCTTCATTCTTCTACTATCCCATTCCTCCCCTGTCCCTCATTTTTTCTCTTCCTCCTCTTTTTCTCCTTCCTCCTCTTTTTTCTTCTTTTTTTCTTTTTTTTCTTCTCCTTCTTCTCTTCTTCTCGCTCTTCCTCTTCCTATTACTCCTTCTCTCCCTACTCCTACTCCTACTAATTCCTACTTCCTCCTTTTTCCTCACTCATCTCGTCTTCCTCCCGCTCCTTCCTCTTCCTCTTCTTTCTCTTTACTCCTCCTTCCCTCTTCTGTGTCCTCCTCCTCCTCCTTCTCTTTTCCTCTTGCTTTTCCTCCTCTTTCCCTCTTTTTCTCCTCCCTTTCACTCTATCTTTTTCTCCTCTTCCTCCTTCTACTCCTCTTCTTCCTCCTCTCTCCCTCATCTTTCTATTTCTTATTATTATTGCTTTTTCTTGTTTTTCTACTCATCTTCTTCTCCTCCTCCTCCTTCTCCTCCTTCTGCTCCACCTCCTCCTCCCCCTCCCCCTGCTCCTCCACCTCCTCCTCCCTCTCCCTCCCCCTGCTCCTCCCCTCCCTCCTCCCACTCCCTCCCTCCTCCTCCTCCTCCCGCTCCTCCTCCTCCTCCAACTCTCCCCCTCCTCCTCCTCCTCCTCCTCCCTCTCCTCCCACTCTCCCCCTCCTCCCGCTCCTCCTCCTTTCCCCCCTCCTCCTCCTTCTCCTCCTCCTCCTCCCCCCTCCACCTCCCACTCCCCCCTCCTCCTCCTCTTTCTCCTCTCCCCCTCCTCCTCCTCTTCCCCCCCTCCTCCACCTCCTCCTCCTCCCCCTCCTCCTCCGCCGTCTCCTCCTCCTCCTCCTAGCCCTTCATCTTCCTCGACCTCCATTTCGACCGCCGAGGGCCTTCGAGGAGGACCCAATGGCGCAGCAGACCTTAATCATTTCACTCTCCGAAGCTCGTCCTTGAAGTGGGAGTTGCGGAGACACTTGTGTTATTGTTGCTTGGCTACAGAGGGCGACTAATGCTTCATCTCTCCCTCTCTCTCCCTCTCACTCTTTCTGTTTGTTTGTCTGTTTCTGTCTTTGTCTTTGTTTCTGTCTTTGTCTTTGTCTCTGTCTGTCTGTCTCCCTTTCTCTGTCTTGTCTCTGTTTCTCTCTCTCTCTCTCTCTCTCTCTCTCTCTCTCTCTCTCTCTCTCTCTCTCCCTCTCTCTCTCTCTCTCCCTCTCTCTCTCTCTCTCTCTCTCATTTTTTCCTCTCTCTCTCCTCTTCTTTCCCTATTCTTGCTCTTTTTCGGTGTTCTCTCTTTCCATTCCTAGTATTTTCCTATCACTTTGATTCTCCCTTTCTCCTTCACTTGTTTCCCTTTGTTCGAATTCTTTCTAACCCTTTCTCCTTTCTTTCCCTTCCTCCTCCTCTTTTACCTCCTTTTCCCCTCTTTCCCTTAACTTTTTCTTCTTCTTTTTCCTTCCATCAGCCCCTCCCCTCTCCCCCCACACACCACGTACATTCACGGAAGTGGAAGCGAAGAAAGAGAATGACTGACAAGGCACAGAGGAAGAGATAGAAAATCTTGGTGATACTTTCTCTCTCTCTCTCTCTCTCTCTCTCTCTCTCTCTCTCTCTCTCTCTCTCTCTCTCTATCTATCTATCTATCTATCTATCTATCTATCTCTATCTCTATCTATCTCTCTCTATCTATCTTTCTATCTATCTCTCTCTCTCTCTCTCTCTCTCTATCTATCTATCTATCTATCTATCTATCTATTTCTTACTCTTTTTTCTCTTTCTCTTTATCTCTCCCTCTTTTTTTACGTTCTTTCATTTTCTCTCTATAGTATACTATAGAAGGAGACTCCACGTGCTGGCTTGCCCCACGCGGTGTCCCCAAGCCACGTGTAATCTTCTTCTATAGTATACTATATATTTTTTTTCTTTATCTCTATCTCTATCATTTTCACTCTCTCTTTCTCTCATTCTCTCTCTCTCTCTCTCTCTCTCTCTCTCTCTCTCTCTCTCTCTCTCTCTCTCTCTCTCTCTCTCTCTCTCTCTCTCTCTCTCTCTCTCTCTCCCTTTCCCTCTCCCTCTCCCTCTCCTCCCTCTCCCTCTCCCTCTCCCTCTCCCTCTCCCTCTCCCTCTCCCTCTCTCTCCCTCTCCCTCTCCCTCTCTCTCCCTCTCCCTCTCCCTCTCTCCCTCTCCCTCTCTCTCCCCCTCTCCCTCTCTCTCACATCGTTATCTATCTATAATTAACCATCGTTTTGCTGCAAAACTACGTCAACCACAACTATTGAACTTTTACGATCCAAATAGACCTTTAATTCGCTTCTGTTACCCCCCAAAATTGTGAACTTATTGACGGATGATAGATATCTGTAGATCTAGCGAATGAGAAGGAAAAAGGGGAGAGAAGAGGAGGAGAAGGAGGAGGGGAAGAAGAAGAAGAAGAAGTAGTAGTAGAAGAA
>NC_091558.1:15689726-15692226 GCF_042767895.1 Penaeus vannamei | reverse complement strand
TCTTTAATCGACTGGACGTGATGTGAGAAAGATAAAATATGCAGATATAAGTACAGGGATACTTAACTTAGATACTTAGATAGACAGAGAAAACAGACAGGAGTAAGATCTTCTCTTTAATAGACTGAGCGCTTATTTTCGTCCAATTGTCTGCGTAGGCGTGGTGAGAGAAAATACTGAGGTTTCAGAATATATGAGAAGAAAATGAAATACGCAGTTATAAGTATAGAGATACTTAACTTACTTATAAACAGGGACTTAGACACAGAGAAGACGGACCAGGGATTCTCATTCATAAACTGGTCGGTTGTTTTCCTTCAATTATCTGCGTAGAAGTGGCGAAACAAGATTATAGGATTTCTGAAGATGTGAGAAAAAATTAAAATACGCACATGCAAATACAGAGATGCACACGACCACACACGCACACAGGCAAACGCACACGCATGTAAGCACATTCATAGACACACACACATACGCAAACAAACAGAAACACACGCACTTTCAATCAACAGAGAAAGAGAAAGAAAAACACTGTTAACACTTTTAAAAACCGTCAAGAATAAAATAAAAAAATTATATTCAAGAAGTCAAACATTATAATAAAGTAATTAAGCAGAAATAATTACGGTATGATAAGAGAGTAGGAGGAACGCCGAGGAGGAGGACGAGGATATCCTACGAAGGACGGACGAGTTTCTTCCTGGGGGGGGGGGGGGGGGGGACTCCTCCTCTTCCTCTTCCCCTTCCTCTTCCTCTTCCTCCTCCTCCTCCCCCACCTCCTCTTCCTTCACGACCACCACCTTCACCACCACCTCTCATCTCCCCCCTCCCTCCTCCTTCCCCTGCCCTTCCTCCTCCATCACCACCTCCTCCACCTCCACCCAACCCCCCCCTCCGCACCCCCTCCTCCACCCCCCTCCTCCACCCCCCCTTCCGGAAACATCTTGCAAGACGGTCATGTTCGTCTCGGCGTTACGCACCTCGTCGCCCTCTGGTTGAATTATGCAGGCGGTGTTCATCCCTAGGTTTATGAGGGGAAGGGGGGGAGAGGGGAGAGGATGGAAGGGAGGAAGAGGGGGTGGGAGGGAAGGAGGGGAGGGGAGGTGGAAAGAAGGAGGAAAGGGAAAGAGGGGTGAGGGGATGGGAGGAAGGAGGCGAAAGGATGGAAGGAGGGGGAGAGGAGGTGGTGGGGTGGGAGGGAAGGAGGGGAAAGGGGGGAGGGGAGAGGATGGAAGGGAGGGGAGGGGAAAGGAGGGGAGAGGGGGTGGGAGGGAAGGGAGGGGAGAGGGGGTGAGAGGGAAGGAGGGGTGAGGGGGTGGGAGGAAAGGAGGGGAGAGGGGGTGGGAGGGAAGGGAGGGGAGAGGGGGTGGGAGGGAAGGGAGGGGAGAGGGGTGGGAGGGAAGGGAGGGGAGAGGGGGTGGGAGGAAGGAGGGAGGGGGGTGGGAGGGAAAGAGGGGAGAGGGGATGGGAGGGAAGAGGGGAAGGAGGGGGAGGGGAGAGGGGGTGGGAGGAAGGAGGGGAGAGGAGGTGGGAGGGAAAGAGGGGAGAGGGGATGGGAGGGAAGAGGGGAAGGAGGGGAGAGGGGGTGGGAGGGAAAGAGGGGAGGGGGAGGAAAGAAGGGAGAGGGGGTGGGAGGGAAAGAGGGGAGTGGGGAGGGAGGGAAGAGGGTAAATGGCGTGGGATGGAAAGAGGGGAAGGGAGAAGGGAATGAGGAGAGAGGGGAGGGAGGGAAAGAGGGTAGAGGGGGTGAGAGGGAAGGAGGGGAGAGGGGATGGGAGGGAAGAGGGGAAGGAGGGAGGGGAGAGGGGGTGGGAGGAAGGAGGGAGAGGAGGTGGGAGGGAAAAGAGGGAGAGGGGATGGGAGGGAAGAGGGGGAAGGAGGGGAGGGGAGAGGGGGTGGGAGGGAAAGAGGGGAGGGGGGAGGAAGAAGGGAGAGGGGGTGGGAGGGAAAGAAGGGAGAGGGGAGGGAGGGAAGAGGGTAAATGGCGTGGGAGGGAAAGAGGGGAAGGGAGAAGGGAATGAGGAGAGAGGGGAGGGAGGGAAGAGGGTAGAGGGGGTGAGAGGGAAGGAGGGGAGAGGGAGAGTGGAAGGGATAGGGAGTGGGAAGGAAAGAGGGGAGAGGGGGTGGGAGGCTAGAGGAGAAAGGAGTGGAAGGGAAAGGGGGAGAGGGGGAGGAAGGATGGGAGAGGGGGAGGGAAAGAGGAGAGAGGGAGGGAAGGAGGAGATAGGGGGGTGGGAGGGAAGAGGGGAGAGGGGGAGAAAGGAGGCGAGGGAGGAGGAAAAGGGGTAGGGGGAAGGGAAAGAGGGGAGAACGAGTGGGGGGAAGGAGGGGGAGAAAGAGGGTAGGGGAGTGGAAAGAGGGGAGAGGGGAAGATGGGGGGAGAGGAAGGAAGGAGGGGAGGGGGAAGGGGGAAAGGAGGGAGAGAGGGAATGGAAGGGAAAGAGGGGAAAGGGGGTGGGAGGGAAGGAGGGGAGGAAGGAAAGAAGGGAGGGGGAAA
>NC_091558.1:15647226-15654726 GCF_042767895.1 Penaeus vannamei | reverse complement strand
TTCCTCTCTCCCCTCCCTCCCCCTCTTTCCCCTCACTCCCTCTCTCCCCCTCCATACCCTTCTTTCTTTCCTTCTCTCCGTCTCCCTCCCTTCCCCCCTTTTTCCCCTCTCCCCTCCCTTCCCCCCTCTTTCCCTCCCTTTCCCTCTCCCCTCCATCCCCTTCTTTCCCTTCTCTCCCTCTCCCTCCCTTCCCTCTATCATCTTCCCCTCTCTCTCCCTCCCTTCCACTCTCTCCCTCCCTTCCCTTTCTTCTTTTCCCCTCTCTCCTTCACTTTCCCTCTTTCTCATCTCTCCCCTCCCTTTCCCTCTCCCTCCCTTTCCCCCACCTCTTTCTCCCTCCTCTTTCCCTTCTCTCCGTCTCCCTCCCTTCCCTCCTCTTTCCCCTTTCCCCCTCCCTTTTCCTCTCTCTCCCTCCCTTCCACCCCCTCTTTCCCCTCACTCCCTCTCCCCTCCATCCCCTTCTTTCCCTTCTCTCCCCTCCCTTCCCCCCTCTCTCTCCTTCCCATCAATCCCTCCCTTCCCCCTCACTCCCTCCCTTTCCTCTCTTCCCCTTCTCTCCCCACTCCCTTCCCCCTCTTCTCATCATCAATCCCCTCCCCTTCCCCATCTTCTTCCTCTCTCTCCCTCCCTTCCCCTTCTTTCCCCTCTCTCTCCCTCCACTTCCCCCCTCTTTCCCTTCTCTCTCTCCCTCCCTTTCCCTCTTCCCCTTCTCTCCCTCCCTTCCCCCCTCTTTCTCCTCTCTCCCTCCCTTCCACCCCTCTTTCTCCTCTCTCCCTCCCTTCCCTTCTTTCCCCTCTCTCCCTCCTTCCCCCCTCTCTTTCTCCTCTCTCCTTCCCTTCCCTTCTTCCCCCTCTTTCCCTCCTTCCCCTTCTCTCCTCCCTTCCCCCTCTTTCCCTCTTTCTCTCCCTCCCTTCCCCCTCTTTCCCCTCACTCCCTCCCTTCCCCTTCTTTCCCCCTCTCTCCCTCCCTTCCCTTCCCCCTCTTTCCCCTCACTCCCTCCATTCCCCTTCTTTCCCCTCACTCCCTCCCTTCCCCTTTCTTTCCCCTCTCTCTCCCTCCCTTCTGCCCCTCTTTCCCCTCACTCCCTCCATTCCCCCTTCTTTCCCCTCACTGCCCTCCCTTCCCCTTCTTTCCCCTCTCACTCCCTCCCTTCCCCCTCTTTCTCCTCTCTCTCCCTCCCTTCCCCTTCTTTTCCCCTCTCTCCCTCCCTTCCCCTTCTTTCCCCTCACTCCCTCCCGCCCCCCTCTTTCTCCTCTCTCCCTCCCTTCCCTTCTTTCCCCTCTCTCCCTCCCTTCCCCTTCTTTCCCATCTCCTCCTCCCTTCCCCCTCTTTCTCCCTCTCTCCCTCCCTTCCTTCTTCTCTTTCCCCTCTCTCCCTCCCTTCCCCTTCTTTCCCATCTCTCCCTCCCTTCCCCCCTCTTTCTCCTCTCTCCCTCCCTTCCCTTCTTTCCCCTCTCTCCCTCCCTTCCCCTTCTTTCCCATCTCTCCCTCCCTTCCCCCCTCTTTCTCCTCTCTCCCTCCCTTCCCCTTCTTTTCCCCTCTTTGTTTACTCTTTACACAGTTTGGATGAAGGCAATTAAGGATTCAGAAATTCAAACAAGTCTCACTCCAAACTCCCCAGATAAGACGCGGGAATAATTCTTTTTTCTCTGTTCACTCCTTTCCTTTCTTTCTCTTTCTTTCTCTCTTTCTTATTGACGGATAAAAGGAGTTGGAATGGAGGCGGGATAACGGCGTGAGATGCGTTATCAGCGGTGCTATTTTTTTTCTTCGTGTTTCTGTTTTTGTTTCTGTTTTGTTAGCGATTCGTTTCTTTCTTTTTTTTCTTTTCTCTTTGTATCTACTATTCTTCGTCTTTCCATTCATCTTTCTTTCTTCCTTAATTCCATTAATTATTTCCTGTTTTTTTTTTCTTTTTCTTCGCCAGCATCGCACGAACACAAAAATACGAAAGAAAAGTAAATAAATAAACGAAATTAAACAAAAACTGTGATAAATGCCGAATAAAGGAAATATCAATATGGCGAGTAAACGAGAGAGAGAAAAAACAACAACAATAAGATCAAGAAATGATAATATAAAAGACGAAGAGAGGAAGAGGAGTAAATGAGAACAAAAACAATAAAGCCCGAAAAAAAGACGAAGAAAGGAAGAGGAGGAAAAACGAGAAAAAAGCCAAGAAATTAAAGAAATTCTAAAAAAGACGAAGGAAGGAAGAGAAGTAAAACAGAGAGAAAAAATACCAATAAAACCAAAAAATTAAGAAAAAAGACAAAAGGAAGAGGGAGTAAAGAGAGAAAAAAACAATAAAACCAGGAAGTGAAGAAAGAAAAGACGAAGAAGGGAAGAGGAAGGAAAGAGAGAAAACAAGCCAATAAAAAAAGAAAAAAATGACGTAGGAAGAGAAAAAGGAAGAAAAAGAAGAAAATGATAAGCCAATTAAAACCAAGAAATGAAAAGAAGACGAAGGAAAGAAGAGAAGTTAATGAGAGAAAAAAGCCAATAACATTAAGAAATGAAAAAAAGAAAAGACGAAGGAATGAAGAGAAGTAAATGAGAGAAAAAAGCCAATAACACCAAGAAATTTAAAAAAAAGAAGAAAAGACGAAGCAAGGAAGAGTAGGAGAATGGAGGACTTCGAGGGACAGCCCACCTCGAGCCAAGAGAGTCCACCCTTTCCCCTCACTTTCCTTGACCTAAGAGGGCAACGGGGGGGGGGGGGTAGTAGTAGAAGAGGGGGGGATGACATATCTTCCTCCCCCCCGACTTACTTCCCCCCTTTCCCTCTTCCCCTCTTCCCCCCTTCTCCCCTTCCCCTCTTCTCCCCCCTCCCACTTCTCCCCCTTCCCCTCTTCCCCCTCCCCCTCCCCCTCCTTCCCCCTTTCGTTTCTCTCTGCCTAGAATTCACACTCAATGTGTGCTAATAAATACGGCCGGTGCATACCTGTGGATCTGCCAGGATACACACCCCGTCTAAATTTACCCATCGCTACGCCCACTCCACCCCTCCCTCCACCCTCTCCCCCTCCTTCCTTTCTCCTTACTCCTTCTCTTTGTCTCTTCCCCTCTCTTTCTCCCTCCAGATTCTCCTCCTCTTCCTCCTATTCCACCACCACCACCGCCTCCCTCTTATTATTATTATTCCTCCCTCCTCCCTCTTCACTCCTCCTCCTCCTCCCTCCTCCTCCTCCTCCTTCTCCTTCTCCCTGTTTCCTGCCTCCTGCTCCTGCTCCTCCTCCCTCCTCCTTCTCTTCCTCCTCCTCCCTCCTTCTCCTTCTCCCTGTCCTCTCTTCCCCTCCTTCTCCTTCTCCTCTTCTTTATCCCTCCTACCTCCTCCCTCTTCCTCCTCTCTCCCCTGCCCTCAGACTCCCTCTCTACCCCTCCTTCCTTCCCCCTTTCTCCCCTCACACCCCCACCAAATTATCCCCTCACCTTCCCCTCTCTCCAATTTTCTCTCCCCTTCCTCTTCCTTTCTCTGTGCCCCCTCTGTCCCCCCCACCCCCTCTTCACTCTCTCCTCCCCCCTCCCCTCCCCTCACTCCATCCTCTGGCACAAGTGACAAGAATTGACACGAAATCCGTCACGCGTGTCACGTGCTTTGGACAGGATGGAGGGAGAAGAGAGAAGGAGGAGAAGAGGGGAGAGAGGGAGAGAGGAAGAGGAGAGAAGGAGGAAGGAGAGGGAGAGGAGAGGGAGAGAGAGGGAGAGGAAGGGAGAGGAGAGAGAGGAGGAGGGAGAGGGAGGGGGAGGGAAGAGAGAAGGAGAAGAAAAGGAAGGAGGGAGAGGGAGAGGAGGGAGGGAGGGAGGGAGGGAGGGAGGGAGGGGGAGGGGGGAGGGAGGGAGGGAGGGAGGGAGAGAGAGAGAGAGAGAGAGAGAGAGGGAGAGAGAGAGAGAGTTTAGAGAGAGAGAGAGAGAGAGAGAGAGAGAGAGAGAGAGAGAGAGAGAGAGAGAGAGAAGGAAAAAGAGAAAGAGAGAGAGAGAGCAAGAGCGAGAACGAGAGACAGACAGACAGACAAACAGAAGCAGAAGCAATGGCACAAACAGTAACAGAACAAAACAGAGACAAACAAACAGAGAAAGTAACAGGGAAGCTAATTACACGGCTGAACGAGACAGGGACGGCGAGGGAGAGAAAAAGACGAGAAGATAAAGATGAAGAGAGAAGGATGCGAGAACTTTCAGAACGCGTTGGGTCTTGTTATAAACACTATAGGCCTTTTGCGTTCGAAATGCGGAGGAAAGGGAGATGAATGCACGTCAGTTCGTAACACAATTTGCATAGAAGTTTAACAAAGTTTTTGTTCTGTCTGTCTGTCTCTGTCTGTCTGTCTGTGTGTATGTATGTCTATCTATATATATATCTACGTCTGTCTGTCTTACTGTCTGTCTGTCTGTCTGTCTGTCTGTCTCTCTCTCTCTCTCTCTCTCTCTCTCTCTCTCTCTCTCTCTCTCTCTCTCTCTCTCTCTCTCTCTCTCTCTCTGTCTCTGTCTATCTCTGTCTCTCTCTCTCTCTCTCTCTCTCTCTCTCTCTCTCTCTCTCTCTCTCTCTCTCTCTCTCTCTCTCTCTCTCTCTCTCTCTCATTCTCTCTTTCTCTCTTTTTCACAGCAAGGAAGGATGGTAACGATGGCTGAGAAGACACTTGAATAAAAAAAAAATATGCATAACAAATTCATCCGTTATCTTCTGAACCACCATAATAAAAGAATAAATAAATAAAAAGATAAATAAGCAATTATAACATCTACAGCGACGGTGTAAACAACAGCTAACCAGATTCACGACAAAAAAAAAGAAAAAAAAATAACTCGCGCAAACTCAAAAAAACAGAAATACATAACAACGACAAAAACAAGACTTAATCTACCTAACAAATATGGAAGCGAAATGAAGACAATAACTTCCCTTGTGTTTGTTATTCCGGAATTAAATGCACTTGCACTTTTCCCGGTGTTGGAGGGTTAATCACAATAACACACAAACACGTAAAAAGTCATCACCAACATCACTATCATTCATGCTACTATGTCAGTATCATTCTTAATTGTTATCTTCAGTATTATCATTACTATCATTGATGATGATGGTGATGGTGATGGTGATGATGATGATGATGATGATGATGATGATGATGATGATGATGATGATGGTGATGATGATGATGATGATGATGATGATGATGATGATGTTGATGGTGATGATGATGATGATAATGATGATGATGATGATGAGGAGGAGGAGGAGGAGGAAGAGAAGGAGGAAGATGATGCGGATGAGGGTAGCAATGATGACGATGATGAAGATGAAGATGAAAATAATGATGAAGATGAAGATGAAGATGAAGATGAAGATGAAGATGAAGATGAAGATGAAGATGAAGATGAAGATGAAAATAATGATGAAGATGAAGATGAAGATGAAGATGAAGATGAAGATGAAGATGAAGATCATGACCACTCCCATCACCACCACAGTCAAAGAGAACAACAAAGCCAACAGCAATCCCTCCACCTTTACGAAACTACACTCAAAACAAAACAATTAAGAAAAGAAAAGGAAATAAAAAATAACAATCATCCATCACCAAAAAAACAACAACAACAAAAAACATCCATTGCATCTGTCACCCGCCGCCGTCTCCTTCCCTTGTGATAAATTCTGACACAGGACCATAAATTATGACACAAATTCTGCTCTCTGGGTAGACTGTACTCACCTGCTGCCATCACCTGGTCTCTTGTTTTTTTTTCTTTTTTTCTTTCTTTCTTTCTTTCTCTTTCTTCTTTGTGGGTTAGGATGACATACCTGAAAGAGAAAGGGGTGTGATTAATTTTAATATAATTAGATATTAAGTCGAGTTGTTAGGTTAAGGTTATAAATGGATTGTGATTTATGGTGTATGTGAGGGGACTTCATGAGATTTATGATGTATGTGTCTGGGTGTGCATGTATGTATGTATGGTGTGTGTGTGTGTGCGTGTGTGTATGTGTGTGTGTGTGTGTGTGTGTGTGTGTGTGTGTGTGTGTGTGTGTGTGTGTGTGTGTGTGTGTGAGTGAGTGAGTGAGTGAGTGAGTGAGTGAGTGAGTGAGTGAGTGAGTGAGTGAGTGAGTGAGTGAGTGGCTGAGAGACTGAGGTGTGTGAGTGAGTGTGTGAGTGAGTGTGTGAGTGAGTGAGTGTGTGTGTGTATGTGTGTGTGTGTCTTTGCGCGTGGCAATACGTGCACAATGCGTCTGAGTGTGGTTGCGTGCATCCGTGCGTGCCTGCGAGTTAGCTGTGTGCAGTTGCATTCGAGATAAGACTGCAAGTACATACACGCCTCTCTGACCATTAATTTCCCGCGCAATCTGTGCTCCTCTCCAAAAAAATGGCTTCCCTCCAAAATTGGAAAACGTGACGTGAAGGGCCAATCTATTAGGCTAACACATCTCTCAAATATTTATCTGTATTCTCCCCTCTTCCCCTCTCTCTCTCTCTCTCTCTCTCTGGATCTCTCTCTCTCTCTCTCGCTCTCTCTCTCTCTCTCTCTCTGTCTCTCTCTCTCTCTCACTCTGGATCTCTCTCTCTCTCTCTCTCTCTGTCTCTCTCCCTCTCTCTCTCCCTCTTTTTCGCCCTCCCTCCCTCTCTCCCTCCCTCCCTCACTCCCCTCACTCCCCTCTCCTCCCTCTCTCCCTCTCTCCCTCCTCACTCCCTCCCTCCCTCCCTCCTCTCTTCTCCCCCTCCCTCCCTCTCACTCCCTCTCTCTCTCCCTCCCTCCTCCTCACCTCCTCCCTCCCTCCTCCTCTCCCTCCCTTCCTCCCTCCCTCCCCCTCCCTCCCTCCCCCCCTTCCTCCCCTCTCTCTCCCCTCTCTCCCTCTCTCCCTCTCTTCCTCTCCCCCTCTCCCCCTCTCCCTCTCTCTCTCTCTCTCCTCTCTCCCTCCCTCCCTCCCTCCTTCCCTTCTCCCTCCTCTCCCTCCCTCCCTCCTCCCTCTCTCTCCCTACTCTCTCTCTCCCTCCCTCCCTCTCTCCTCCTCTCTCTCCCTCTCTCCCTCTCTCACTCCCTCCCCTCCTCCTTCTCCCTTCTCCCTCCCTCCCTCCCTTCTTCCCTCCCTCTCTCTCTCTCCTTCCCTCCCTTCTCCCTCCCTCTCTCTCTCCCTCTTCTTCTCCCTCCCCTTCTCCCTTCCTCCCTCCCTCTCTCTAACTCCTCCCCCTTTACCCCAGGAATGCATTCGATGGTTGGCAGCCAAATTTGTCATAGAAGCGAAACTCTGATGATAATTCTATGCCAGACAGACCTTATGCCATTCCTCAAATTCATCTTGCGTGGTACTCATAGACGTCGGTAAAGGAAATCGTCCCATAAATATACTAATAAAAGTTATTGTAATTATCGCCATCGCCACCATCATCGTTCTTCCTTTTCTTCTTCTTATTATTATCGTTATTATTGTTGTTATTATTGATATTATCATCATCATTATCATTATTATTACTATCATCATTATTACTATCATTATTATTACTAT
>NC_091558.1:15635913-15644226 GCF_042767895.1 Penaeus vannamei | reverse complement strand
GCTTGAGTGTCAACCGCATCAGTCTCTTCGTTACTTGCTTATTTCGGTCTTTGGGTTTGGGCTTTTTTATTTTTTTTATTATTTTTTTTTTTGGGGGGGGGGTTGGTTTGGTTTGGTTTTGGGGTGTTTGTTGGTGTGTGTGTGAGTGAGGGAGAGGTTGTGTTGTTTGTGTGATGATTTTTGTTTGTTTGTTTGTTTGTTTGTGTGTGTGGGTGTATGTGTGTGTGTGTGTGTTTATTTTCTTTCTGTTTCGCTCATATAAAGAAACACACACGCTGAAAAACTCACCCACACATAAACACACATCCACAAACACGCACACACGCACATACACCACACATCCTCACTTTAATCCCCCTCTCTCTATCGACAACCCCCCACCCCACCTCCCATCCACCCCCTATCTTCCCCTCCATCCCCTAACCCCCCCCCCCCCAACCCCTCCCGAATCCTCATGGCTCGAACACGTCAAGCACAACATTATACTGCCATCAAAAGCTGCCATTAACTACCATGATTGACACGCATTCAAACAGATTTACGACCGTCGTAAACATAAGCTGTTAAACCACTGTCTCCCATTTTCTATCTCCCTCTCTCTCTCTCGCGCTCCGTTAAGGGCCAACTTAGGAAAACGTGACGTCCCCTCGTGATATGGGAATAGGGGAATTTGCATGCTCGTGAATACATTCTTTATCTGTCCTTACTAGCCTCCTCTCTTAAATTCTTTGGTCGGATACGCGGATATATTGCGTGGATATAATGTTTATACGATCGTGATTTTATTTCTACACGGTTATGGTGATGGATAATTTGATTCTAAGTCTGTTTGTTTTTGGATAAGTTTGTGTGCAACTTGATAGCCGTTTTTGATGTCGGTGTTATCATTATTGCAATTTAGTTTTATGATGTTTAATATCATCGTAATCCATTATTGCAATTCGGTGTTTGTTTGTTTATTATTTTAGTATTTAGCTTTAATATTTGTATTAGTTTTAGAGGTTTAATTATCAACGTTATAGGTTTTTGTCTTTTCTATCTCTTTATTCTATTTTCTATTTTGGGTCTTCGTGTTCTTTTTTTTCTCTCTCGGCATTCTCTCTTTCCTTTTTCGTTTCTTTGTACTTTTTGCTTTTCTTCATCACCATTTCGCAATTTATCTATTTTTTCATCTCTCTCCTTCTCTTTCTTTCTTTTTATCTTTCTCTCTCTTTCTTACTCTCTCTCTCTCTCTCTCTCTCTCTCTCTCTCTCTCTCTCTCTCTCTCTCTCTCTCTCTCTCTCTCTCTCTCTCTCTCTCTCTCTCTCTCTCTCTCTCTCTCTCTCTCTCTCTCTCTCTCTCTCTCTCTCTCTCTCTCTCTCTCTCTCTCTCTCTCACTCTCTCTCTCTGCTTTCTCCTTCTCCTTAGTCTTCTCTTGCGGATTCTCCTCCTTCTTCTTCTTCTACTACTACTACTAATTATTACTGTTGTTGTCTTCTCCTCCTCCTCCTTCTCCTTCTTATTCTTATTATTTTCCTCCTCCTCCTTTCCCTCCTCCTGCTCCTCCTCTTCCCCCTCGTTCCCTTCTTCTTCCTCTTCCTCCTATTCTTCTTTCTCCTCCAGCTTTTCTTCCTCTTCATCCTACTATTCTTCTTTCTCCTCCTCCACCATTTCTTCCTCCTCCTCTTCCTCCCCCTATTCTTCTCTCTCCTCCTCCACTTTCCATCTTGATTACCTTTAATAATAATCTTAATTTGCTAATGACCCAGACACAATAATTACTTTTTTCGCTGCGACGTTTATTGCTGTCGCCGTAATGATTCCGACAATGTTATGCAAATTACCATTGCATATCATTACTATTATTATTCTCTCTCGCATATTAGCTCGAATATACAGCGTGTATATATACATGTATGTTCCTCTTTTTTTAAACATTTATATATTTTTTTTATATTTTTATTTTTCATATATTTATTCTTTTTTATCTTTTTTTTTTAATTTGCAACTTCTTCTCATTTTATTGTTAACTAAGCCATTTGGTTAAGTGACTCTGACAGACCGCATTCTCGCAAGACTTATTTCGCTTTTAAGACGAAATGTTAAAATCTGTGATCTTTTTTTAATGAGGGTTTTGGCTGCCGTTTGTTGCTGCAAATTCCCGCATTATCCAATTTTCGATTTGAAACTTGTGGGGAGAAATTGTGATGTGGAATGGGGGTGAGTGTGGTGTTGATGTTGGTGGATGAGGGTGGTGGAGGGGCTTTGTGGATGTGGGTGGTGGAGGGGCTTTGTGGATGTGGGTGGTGGAGGGACTTGGTGGATGTGGGTGGTGGAGGGACTTGGTGGATGTGGGTGGTGGAGGGACTTGGTGGATGTGGGTGGTGGAGGGACTTGGTGGATGTGGGTGGTGGAGGGACTTGGTGGATGTGGGTGGTGGAGGGACTTGGTGGATGTGGGTGGTGGAGGGACTTAGTGGATGTGGGTGGTGGAGGGACTTAGTGGATGTGGGTGGTGGAGGAACTTGGTGGATGTGGGTGGTGGAGGGACTTAGTGGATGTGGGTGGTGGAGGGACTTAGTGGATGTGGTTGGTGGAGGGACTTAGTGGATGTGGGTGGTGGAGGGACTTGGTGGATGTGGGTGGTGGATGACTGTTGAGGAGGGAGAAGAGTGTGTTGGTGGATGGGGATGGTGGAGAGAGTGCTGTTGGATGAAGTGGTGGAGAGATTGTTGAGGAGAGAGAGGAGTGTTGGTGGATGAAGGTGGTGGAGAGACTTTGTGGGTGCGGATCGTGGAGAAAGTGTTGGTGGGTGAAAATGTGAAGTGTTGGTGGATGGTGTGGTGGAGAGATTGTTGAGGTGGGAGAAGAGAGTGTTGGTGGATGAGGGTGGTGGGGGGAAAGTTGGATGAGGATGATGGATATAGAGTTGGTGAATGATGATATTGAATGGTGTTGGTGGATGAGGATGGTGGAGAGAGAGAAAGAGACAAAGAAATGTGAACAAAATTCTACACGATATCGCATAAAAACATCGAAGAAGCGACATGAAGAAGAAGAAGAAAAAGAAAGAAGAAAATATAAAACAGAAAAAGAAGAGAAAAAAGAAAGAAATAGAAAAGGAAGAAGAAAATAAAAAAAAAGAAAATGAAGAAAGAAAAATAAGAAGAAAGAAAAATAAAATTAATGATAAGAAAAGAAAGAAAAAGAAGAAAAAAGAAAAACAAGGAAGAAAGAAGAAAAAAGAAAAAGCAGATAAAAAGAAAACGAAAGCAGAAGAAGAAGAAGAAAGAAGACGAAATAAGACGAAGCAAAAAGCCGAAAATCAGAGCCGCCGCGAGCTCAATCGCGGGCGCAGCGGCGAGGGGAAACCCGCTTGCATTTCCACCAAAAATAACAGACAGAACACCGGATCAGCGGGGTAGAATTCCACACTTGTCTTGCCTTCGTCTCGCTCTTCCTTGTCTATTTTCGCTTTTCTCTTGTCTTGTCTTTGCCCGTGTCTCGCTCTTCCTTGTCTATTTTCGCTTTTCTCTTGTTTTTCTTTTCTCTTGTCTTGCCTTCGTCCGTGTCTCGCTCTTCCTTGTCTATTTTCGCTTTGCTCTTGTTTTATTTTTCTATTGTCTTGCCTTCGTCCGTGTCTCGCTCTTCCTTGTCTATTTTCGCTTTTCTCTTGTTTTTCTTTTCTCTTGTCTTGCCTTCGTCCGTGTCTCGCTCTTCCTTGTCTATTTTCGCTTTTCTCTTGTTTTTCTTTTCTATTGTTTTTCTTTTCTCTTGTCTTGCCTTCGTCCGTGTCTCGCTCTTCCTTGTCTATTTTCGCTTTTCTCTTGTTTTATTTTTCTGTTGTTTTTCTTTTCTCTTGTCTTGCCTTCGCCCGTGTCTCGCTCTTCCTTGTCTATTTTCGCTTTTCTCTTGTTTTTCTTTTCTCTTGTCTTGCCTTCGTCCGTGTCTCGCTCTTCCTTGTCTATTTTCGCTTTTCTCTTGTTTTTCTTTTCTCTTGTCTTGCCTTCGTCCGTGTCTCGCTCTTCCTTGTCTATTTTCGCTTTTCTCTTGTTTTTTCTTTCTATTGTTTTTCTTTTCTCTTGTCTTGCCTTCGTCCGTGTCTCGCTCTTCCTTATCTATTTTCGCTTTTCTCTTGTTTTTCTTTTCTCTTGTCTTGCCTTCGTCCGTGTCTCGCTCTTCCTTGTCTATTTTCGCTTTTCTCTTGTTTTATTTTTCTGTTGTTTTTCTTTTCTCTTGTCTTGCCTTCGCCCGTGTCTCGCTCTTCCTTGTCTATTTTCGCTTTTCTCTTGTTTTTCTTTTCTCTTGTCTTGCCTTCGTCCGTGTCTCGCTCTTCCTTGTCTATTTTCGCTTTTCTCTTGTTTTTCTTTTCTATTGTTTTTCTTTTCTCTTGGCTTGCCTTCGCCCGTGTCTCGCTCTTCCTTGTCTATTTTCGCTTTTCTCTTGTTTTTCTTTTCTATTGTTTTTCTTTTCTCTTGTCTTGCCTTCGTCCGTGTCTCGCTCTTCCTTGTCTATTTTCGCTTTTCTCTTGTTTTTCTTTTCTATTGTTTTTCTTTTCTCTTGTCTTGCCTTCGTCCGTGTCTCGCTCTTCCTTGTCTATTTTCGCTTTTCTCTTGTTTTTCTTTTCTATTGTTTTTCTTTCTCTTGGCTTGCCTTTTGTCCGTGTCTCGCTCTTCCTTGTCTATTTTCGCTTTTCTCTTGTTTTTCTTTTCTCTTCTTGTCTTGCCTTCGTCCGTGTCTCGCTCTTCCTTGTCTATTTTCGCTTTTCTCTTGTTTTTCTTTTCTATTGTTTTTCTTTTCTCTTGGCTTGCCTTTTGTCCGTGTCTCGCTCTTCCTTGTCTATTTTCGCTTTTTCTTGTTTTTCTTTTCTATTGTTTTTCTCTCTCTTGTCTTGCCTTCGTTCGTCTCTCCCTCTTCCTTGTCTATTTTCGCTTTTCTCTTGTTTTTCTTTTCTATTGTTTTTCTTCTCTCTTGTCTTGCCTTCGTCCGTGTCTCGCTCTTCCTTGTCTATTTTCGCTTTTCTCTTGTTTTTCTTTTCTCTTGTCTTGCCTTCGTCCGTGTCTCGCTCTTCCTTATCTATTTTCGCTTTTCTCTTTGTTTTTCTTTTTCTCTTTGTCTTGCCTTCGTCCGTGTCTCGCTCTTCCTTGTCTATTTTCGCTTTTCTCTTGTTTTTTCTTTTCTATTGTTTTTCTTTTCTCTTGTCTTGTCTTTGCCCGTGTCTCGCTCTTCCTTGTCTATTTTCGCTTTTCTCTTGTTTTTCTTTTCTCTTGTTTCTTTTCTGTTGTTGTTTTCTTTTCTCTTGTC
This sequence comes from Penaeus vannamei, assembly GCF_042767895.1. Classification (NCBI taxonomy): domain Eukaryota; kingdom Metazoa; phylum Arthropoda; class Malacostraca; order Decapoda; family Penaeidae; genus Penaeus; species Penaeus vannamei. The sequence continues at coordinate 15,638,944 of NC_091558.1, read as the reverse complement.
TTGCCTTCGTCCGTGTCTCGCTCTTCCTTGTCTATTTTCGCTTTTCTCTTGTTTTTCTTTTCTCTTGTTTTTCTTTTCTCTTGTCTTGCCTTCGCCCGTGTCTCGCTCTTCCTTGTCTATTTTCGCTTTTCTCTTGTTTTCATTTTCTCTTGTCTCATTTCTGTTGTTTTTCTTTTCTCTTGTCTTGCCTTCGTCCGTGTCTCGCTCTTCCTTGTCTATTTTCGCTTTTCTCTTGTTTTATTTTTCTGTTGTTTTTCTTCTTTCTTGTCTTGCCTTCGTCCGTGTCTCGCTCTTCCTTGTCTATTTTCGCTTTTCTCTTGTTTCATTTCTGTTGTTTTTCTTTTCTCTTGACTTGCCTTTGCCCGTGTCTCGCTCTTCCTTGTCTATTTTCGCTTTTCTCTTGTTTCATTTCTGTTGTTTTTCTTTTCTCTTGTCTTGTATTTGCCCGTGTCCCGCTCTTCCTTGTCTATTTTCGCTTTTCTGTTGTTTTTCTTGTCTCTTTTTTCTTCCTTTTTTTTGTTTTTCGTTTGTCTCTTGTCTTTCTTCTCCTGTTCATTTTCTCTTGTCTTGCTCTCTGTCCGTGTCTCGCTCTTCCTTGACGCTTTTCTCTTGTTTTTTCTTTTCTCTTGTTTATATATTCTTTTTTTTTTTCTTCTCTTGTCTTGCCTCTGCCCGTGTCTCGCTCTTCCTTGTCTCTTGTCTCTTTTCTCTTGTGTCTTTTCTCTTGTTTTGCCTCTGGCCGTGTCTCTGCTCTTTTTGTTTCTTTTCTGTTTTTCTCTTTTCTCTCTTTTTTTTTGTCTCTCTTTTCTTGTCTTTATTCTCTTGTGTTTCTTCTCTTGTCTTTCTACTTTTGTCTCTCTTCTCTGGTCTCTTTTCTCACTTTTCTTGTCTCAGTCTCTTGTCTCTTTTCTCATGTCTTTCTTCTCTTGTCTTCTTTGTGTTTTCTTTTATTTTGGTCTGTCTTATTTGTTATATTTTCTTTTTACTTTTACTGTCTTTGCATCTCTATTTTTACGTTTCCCTTCCCTTCCCTCCTTTCCTCTCCTCTCTACTATTCTCTTCCCCTCTCTTCTCTTTTCTTCTCTTCTCTCTCTGTTATTCTTATCAGTCCTTCCTTCCCTTCGCATTTGCATAATCGCATTTCATACAAAGATATATTTGACATTGACTGGCATTATTGAATTATTTTTCCTTGGTCTAACTGCCCATTTCGTTGTCTGTCTGTCTTCTCTACCATTTATCAAATCATGTATATTTATTCTCACTTCTTGTTCACGTCTGTTTCTCCGCCACTTTGTCAAAATCACCATTTGTATGTATGGAGAATATTTTGATTTTATCGACGTTGTAATATTAGCAATTACTTCAGTTTTACTCTTATTATATTTCAATCATCTGTTGTCGTATTTTTTTTTATTAGATTTTACATTTTGAATTAATATTATCGTCTTTACCCTATGACCTCTCTCAGCGAGTGGTTTTTATGTGAATATCATCCTTATCGTAGCTATCAACAAGGCTTATTTTCACGTTTTCCACATCGCTTCCCACCTCTCCCCCCCACCCTTCTTACCCTTCGTCTCAGGTTTATATTTAGAGGAAAGAATGAAAGAGAAGAAGAAAGATGATGCAGGGAACAAGATAAAATTTCCTGCGAGAGAACGAGAAGAAAGCTTCCTCTTTTTATATTAATTACCATAATAGTAAAGATTAGTAAGCGATACCATCTGTATATTTCCTCTCGTTAATTCTCTTACTTTTTACTTTTCTTCTTTCTTCTTTTATTGGGTTTTAGACCATTTCTACTTCCCGTCGGAAAATCTGATGGAGCGATGTTTTGGTCGGTTGACATTCATTGATGAAGCCCCAAGGCTCGGTTTCCCTTCACATTTTTTTTTCCTTCGCAAGATCACCTACTTTTCCCTATACGCGCGCGGGAAGAGAGAGACCCCAAAAATCTTTTCCTTTTTCTTCTCTTTCCCTTTCTCTTTTTCTTCCCTTTGATCTATAATCCCAAGGAAAAGAAAATCCATTGACAAACCGTGCAAGTCTGTTATTTCAGCCCATTTCTCACCACGCGCGCGCCATCTATCGGAGCAAAATAGCGGTGCTCTTTGGCCGCGCGTCAGCCATCACCCGCCCGGCAATCATTATTCATTTGGCAATCACCATCCATCAGTGCCAAGGCGACCGCCCGAACCGCTCCGTGTCGGCGAGAAGGTCCTTGACACTGGAGTAGCAGCGCGACAGATTGAGATAAATCTTTGGGATGCTGGGAGGAAGTTGAAGGGACGTAGGAGGGTAGGAAAGAAAGAGGGAGAGAGAGCCGGAGAGGAAGAGGAAGGGAGAGTGAGAGAGAGAAAAACGAAGAGGAGGAAGGGGGAGAGAGAGAGGAAGGGAGAGATAGAGAGACGGAGAGAAAGAGGAAGAGAGAGAGAAAGATGGATAGAAAAGGAAGAGAGAGAGATAGAGAAACGCAGAGAAAGAGAGAGAGATAGAGAGAAGGAGAGAAAGAAGAAGGGGGGGAGAGAGAGACGGAGGGAAAGAGGAAAGGAGAGAGAGAGAGAAGGAGGAAGAGAAAGATAGAGAGAGAGACGGAGAGAAAGAGGAAAGGAGAGAGAGAGAGAGACGGATAGAAAAAGGAAGAGAGAGAGAGAAAAAAAAGGAAGGGAGAATGAGAGGCAGAGAGAAAGAGAGAGAGATAGAGACAAATAGATAAAGAGAGAGAGAGGAAGGGAAAGGAGGCAAAAGTGCCTTCGAGATTCTGAGCAAGATGTCATGGCAGCAGCGTCGTATTTGTGCCTCCCTCGTGACTGGCGTAATGGGTTCTCACAGATGAATGCTTTCTCGAAAATTAAAGAACCATAAAAAACGCGAAAATCTTAATCTCTCCCTCTTACTCCTTCGTGCAATTTGCTCGCATTAGCTGTATTTTTTTTCTTCTTTTTTCTTATTAATACTAAAGTGTTATTTTAAATATAATCCTTAAATAAGGCCAATATCAGCGTCTGAGATCTCGAAAGCCAAGCCC
>NC_091558.1:15625913-15628413 GCF_042767895.1 Penaeus vannamei | reverse complement strand
AGGTGGGTAGGGAGGTGAGAGGGAAAAAGGGAGGGGAGTGAGAGGGAGGAAGGGGGAAGAGTGAAGGGAGGGAAGGGAGGGGAGGAAAAAGGAGAAGAGAGAAAAGGTGGGATGGAAGAAATGAAGGAAAGAGGGAGAGCGAGAGAGAGAGAGAAGGGAGAAAGAGAGGGAGATAGAGAGATTAAAAACAAAAAAAAAGAGAAAAAGAGAGATGAAGAGAGGGAGGGGAGGGAGAGAAAAAGACAGTAAAGGGAGGAAGACAAAGAGAGAGAGAGAGAAGAGGGCGAAAGAGAGGAGAAAACAGAGGAAGACAATGCGAAAACTGATGAAAAACAGACGGACAGACAAACAAAGAGGACTACCTACCCCCCCCCTCCCCCTACTACCACACCCCTCAAGTCGTCAAGGAAATAGAAGAAAAGAAAGAAAGAAAAGAAAAGAAAAAAAAAGCGCCCACATATCAATCAAGTCAATTTCAGCCCACAAATTATACAAGAAAAATTTACCTCAAGGAAGACAGAAAAACGAGACAGCCAAATAAGAGCATCTGTCCCCTGTTATTTTCCATCGTGAAAAGCACAGCAGACAGTTAAAAAAAAAAAAAAAAAGAAAAAAAAAGAAAGAAAAAAAAATGTGTGTGTACGTATTTGTATGTTTTGTTTTGTGTGTATTTTTGCTTGTTTGTGTGTGTGTTTTTATGCGTGCGTTGATGTATGTGTGCGATTGTGTGTGTATTTGTGTGTATGTGATTGCATGTGTGCACATCGCGTGCATTTGTGTGTGCGCATTTGTATGTGTGCACATTGCTCGTATATTTGTGAGTATATCTTTATGTGTGTGCGCATTGTTTACATACTTGTGTGTATGTGTGCATATTACATACTTATTTTTGTGTACATCTTTGCTTATACGTACAATGTCTGTGCATTTGTGCGTACGTATGCAAGTAAAAGCAAACACGACGAAAAAAAAAATAAAAAAATAAAATAAAATAAAAAGCCAGCCCTTATCACGCAAAAGAGACAGCGACAGCGGCCTCGACAAGCCCCGCCCACCCGTCGCTCCCGAGAACCAGACATATTGGTTAAACAGTTTAACTTTGATGGCTTCTTAAATAGCAAGAGAACCGGTGTGGTAATTGCGAACAGCGTCAAGTGCACTCGTAAATTATTCATAAGATATATGACGATTTGCTCCGAACCGCTTCCTAATCGAGTTTCCTCTTTTCTCTCCATTCTATTTTTTCTTCTTTATTTTCTTCTTTCTTTTTCTCCTTCTTCTTCCTCTCCCTTCCTCCGTCTCTTCTTATTTTTCTTCCTTTTTGTCTTTCTTCCTCCTCTCCCTCCTCCTTCTCTTCTTCTTCCTCTCCTTCCTCCCTCTCTTCTTCTTCTTCTTTTTCGCCTTCTTTTTTATTTTTGTCTTTTTATAAAAAAAAATTCTATATCCTTCCTTTTCTCTTTCCTCTCCGTCCTCCCTCTCTTCTTCTTCCTCTTCCTTTTCTCCTTCTTCCTATCCCCCCTCCTTTCTTCCTTTATTTCTATTTATTTATTTATTTATTTATTTTGTCTAGTCAAACCATTTCTTTTTCTATATCCAACCATGGTAGCCAGAACCATCACTATAATCATCATCAACATTATCACTTGATTAGCGTAGTTATCATCATCAACTTTATCACTTCATTAGCGTTATTATCATAATCACCATCGTTATCATATTAAATTTCCCTCTTACACTCTCTATCCCTTCCAATTACTCTTGAATTGCCTTCTTACGAGGTAACAGCCAAACTACCTTATCAAAATCAAAATAGCTCATAAGAGACGATAATTAAAAGGTGTGTGGGGGGGGGGGGGGGGGACCAACAACAAGGAGATAGGCCTAGATGCGGGAGGGCCCCCCCCCCCACGGCCTAGGCGGGGGGGGGGGGGGGAGGGGAAGAGATGGAGGGAGAAGGAGGGAGGGAGCGAGAGGGATTGAGGAGAAGAGAAGCAGGAAGCGATAGAGATAATGAGAGAGAGAGAGAGAGAGAGAGAGAGAGAGAGAGAGAGAGAGAGAGAGAGAGAGAGAGAGAGAGAGAGAGAGAGAAAGTAAGAGAGGGAGAAAAAAGAGAAAGAGTGGCAGATAAGAGAGAAAGAGAGAGATAAAAGAGAAAGAGAGAAGACGAAAGAAAGGAAAAGAGAGAGAGGGAACGAGAGGGAGAGAGGAAGGTGGGAAGGAGAGGAAGGAAAGAGAGAGCCAATGGAGGAGAAAAGAGAAAGAGAGATAGGAAGAGAGAGAAAAGGAAGGCAGTGCCTGACTGACGGATGGAAATTTCTAGACGGAGGGTGGGGGGGAGGGGGGGGGAGAGAGGTAGTATAAGAGGGTAATGAAGGCAGAAAGGGAGGTAGGGAGTAGGGGGAGGTAGAGAGGGAGGGGGGTTAGGGGAGGTAGAGAAGGCGGGAGGGGGTAAGGGGACGTAGAGAGGGAGGGGGGTAGTAAGGAGGGGAGGTAGAAAGAG
>NC_091558.1:15588413-15598413 GCF_042767895.1 Penaeus vannamei | reverse complement strand
GAGGGGGAGGGAGATAGAGAGGGTAGTGGGAAAAGGGAGGAGAGGAGAAAGAGGTGGAGAAGGAGGAGGAGGTGGAGGAGAAGGAGGTGGAGGTGGAGGTGGTGGAGGAGAAGGAGGAGAAAAGGGAGTTCTTGGGAAGGGGGGGGAGTGTGATGAGGGTAGGGGGATGAGAGGGAGGAGATGGAGAGGGTAGTGGAAAGAGGAAGGAGGAGGAGGAAGGAGCGAGGAGGAGGAAGGAGGAGGAGGAGAAGAGAGAGGGGGTCTTGGGAAAGGGAGGGATGTGTGGTGAGGGCAGGAGGAAGGAGGTGGGAGATAGGTGGTCGTGGAAACAGGGGGGGTAGAATAGGGGGTAAATAGGTCATATAAAGTGGAAGAATGGGGAAGGGGTAGGGGAAAGGAAGGGGAGGAGAGAAAGGTTAGGTGAAAGAGGGGGCCGAGAAGGGGGCTCAGGACAAGACGAAAGGCCGCACGCAAGGAAGTGATTGGACGAAAGAGGGAAAGAGGGGAAGCGAGGGGAGAGGGAGAGATAAAGGGAAGAATGAGAGGGAAAAATAAAAACGAAAGCAGGTTTTATGTAAATAGTTGAACAGAAAGAAATAAGAGTATGTTTGTGTATATATATGTATATATATATATATATATATATATATATATATATATATATATATATATATATATATACATATTTATATATATATATATATATATATATATATATATATATATATATACACACACACACATATGTATATACACATATATATATATATATATATATATATATATATATATATATATATATATATATATATATATATAATGATATATATATATATATATATATATATATATATATATATATACATATATATATACATATAGATACATATATATACATATGATACATACATATATATATATATATATATATATATATATATATATATATATATATATATATATATATATATTATATATATATATATATATATATATATATATATATATATATATATATATATATATATATATATATATATATATATAATATACAAGCTGCTTCTACTACTACTACTAATGATAATGATAATGATAAGGATAATCTTGTTATCATTATTACCATCACCATTATTGATATAACATATATGATAATAATAATAAGGAAATTAAATAACTAGTAAGAATGAGAAGGTCAGAAAGAAGATAAACGCCTTGAATGCAACATCATCAACATCAATTTACGGTTAAGGTCATTTTGAAAAAGCTTTTATTAAGTGATATATATTCATTATAAAGTTATGATAAGCATAATCCATCTTAATATGAGGATATTACGTAATTTATCATCTTTCCGTATTTGTTCTCTCTTTCTGAAAATTTAATTCTTCTTCTTCACTTCCTCTTCCTCCTCTCTCTCTCCTGTCTCTATCATTCGCATCTCTTCTATTTTCCGTTCTTAATGATGATTATATAAGAGGATAAAGGGTATCACAGCCTCATTACATCATTACTGCATCACTGTGATTGATTGATTTGACCGCAATCAACTTCCACTGTGATTCGGGGTTTTCATGTTTTTTCTTCGTCTTTTTTTCCAGTTATTAATCAACTTCGTGGCTTTGTCTTTTATTGTTGTTATTATTACATTGCTTGGTTTTAGGATCACGGAGAAAATGGTTTGTTATTTTGACTTTTGCTGTTGGCCTTTTTGTAAGGGTGGTGGCAGCACCAATTTCCGATTGTTATTATTATTATTATTATTGTTATTACTATTATCATTATTATTGTTACTGTTTTTATTATTATTATTATCATTATTATTATTATCGCTATTATTATCATTATCATTATTATTATTATCACTGTTATTATTTTTATTATTATTATTTGTAGTAGTAGTAGTAGTAGTATCATTATTATCATTATTATTATTATTATTATTATTATTATTATTATTATTATTGCTATTATTATTATCATTATTATTATTATCTTATTTCTAATCATTCTGTATCCTGATTTGTTTCTGTCTCTAGGATTTCGTTCTGTCTGAGAAATGACGTCATTGTTTAATATCATTTTATATATTTTTTGCAATCTTCTTTATTTTTATTTTTTTATTTTTTTTTTTTGTATTTTCTTTTGTTTTATTTTCTATCTGCTCCTCCTCCTCTTCTTCTTCTCAATACCCTCTTCTACTTACCACTCACCCCGCTCTTATATCCTCTTCCACTCCACCTCCTCCTGCTCCTCTCCTTCCTCCTCCACCTCTCCTTCCTCTTCCACCTCTCCTTCCTGCTCCTCTCCTTCCTCCTCCACCTCCTCCTGCTCCTCTCCTTCCTCTTCCACCTCTCCTTCCTCCTCCACCTCTCCTCCTCCACCTCTCCTTCCTCCTCCGCCTCTCCTTCCTCCTCCACCTCTCCTTCCTCCTCCGCCTCTCCTTCCTCCTCCACCTCCTCCTGCTCCTCTCCTTCCTCCTCCACCTCTTCCTTTCCCCTCCACCTCCTCCTCCACCTCTCCTTCCTCCTCCGCCTCTCCTTCCTCCTCCACCTCTCCTTCCTCCTCCACCTCTTCCTTCCTCCTCCACCTCCTCCTGCTCCTCTCCTTCCTCCTCCTCCTCTCTCTCTCTCTCTCCCCTTGCTTCACCAGCCCTCCTCTTCTCCTCATCAGCTGCTCCTCTTCCCCTTGGCCGCGGCGGGGATGCAAGAGGGTTTCATCAGCCACATTAATTCCAGATTATGAAGTCAGAAATGGAATTATCCTCACCTGCGCAACGACAACTTTTGCATCAATTTTCCTCCCTAAGAAGTGGGACTGGAGCTCCCCTGCGCGTAAGGTCGTTCGTCCTATTGAAAATCCAAGGCGTGGTCGACCTTCTGGGTCCTGACGTCGTGTGGGATAAGGCGGTTCTCCATTTTTTAAAATTATTTTTTAAAATTTTCTTTTCTTTATTTTGCATTTTCTTTCTTTCTCTTATTTTTTTCTTTCATTTTCTTTTTTTCTTTTTTGGATATCGAAGGGATATTGGAAGAAGCGAAGGTCGGGTTCCCATAGGCTTTGGCTGGTTATCCCAACCTTATGTGTTCTTAAAATGACCTTTGACACGTTACAGGCCTTTTAATGGGAATCTCAGCACTTGGGGTTTAATTTTTCAAGAATATTTTTCAACGCCATTAGCCTTTCCTCTCGATGGAAGATTTGTTTTAATGCCGAAAACATGATGATGGAAAGGGACAAATGAAAATAAACCAAGATAAATGGCAAAGAAGAAGAAGAAGAAGAAGAAGAAGAAGAAGAAGAAACAGACGGAAAAGGTGAGATCCAGACTGATAGACAGATAGGCAGTGACTACAGCATCCCCTCCTCCCCTAACCCCTTCCTTCACCCCTTTCTCTCTCCTCTTCCTCCTGCATCCTATTCCCCAATCTCTCCCTTCACTTCTCCTCTCTCCCCCTCTTCCTACATCTCATTCCCCCATCTCCACTCCCCCTCTCTCCCTTCCTCCTCCTGTATCTCATTCCCCCCATCTCTCGCTCTCCCTTCCCCTCACTTCCTCTCTCTCCCCTGCCCCCCACCCCTCATATCCCTTCAACCCTACCCCACCCCCTCACCTCCCCTCACCTCACCTCACCTTCTTACCTTTGCTGTCTACCTTTCTTATTCCCTCACTTCCTCCTCCACCATCTCCTCTCGCTCTTCCAGTTTATTTTCCCCTCACCCTTCACCCTCATCTTCCTCATCCCCTTATCCCTGGTATTTTCCACATCCTCTTATCCCCTTCCTCTCCCCTCTCAGCTCCCTGTATCTCATCTCCTTCTCCCCTCTTCTCCTTTTAGCTCATCCTACAAATTTCTATGTACCCCTTTTCCCCTCACCCCTGTCATCTACCTCCACTCACCTCATACCCTCATTTCCCCTCATCTCTCCTCACCCCCTAAACTCTCCTCACCACATTCCCTTTTCCCCTCATCCCCGTCCCTCTCATTTCCCCTCACCCCATAAACTCTCCTCACCCTGTCCCTCATCTCCCTTCACCCCATAAACTCTCCCTACCCTGTCCCCTCATCTCCCCTCACCCCCTAAACTCTCCCTCACCCTGTCCCCTCATCTCCCCTCACCCCCCTAAATCCTCACCCCATCCCTCATCTCCCCTCACCCCTAAACTCTCCCCACCCCGTCCCCTCATTTCCCCTCACCCCTAAACTCTCCTCACCCCGTCCCCTCATCTCCCCTCACCCTGTCCCTTCATCTCCCCTCACCCCCTAAACTCTCCTCACCCCGCCCCTCATCTCCCCTCACCCCGCCCTTCATCTCCCCCTCACCCCCCTAAACTCTCCTCACCCCGTCCCTCCCCCTCACCCCATTCCCTAAACTCTCCCTCACCACATCCCCTTTTTTCCCCTTCATTTCCCCTCACCCCCCCTCCCCCTCCCAGCGCGTCCCCCGCACCGCTGATGGCCACATCCTCCACATTTAAAACTCCCGCTGATCAAAAGCCTCGCCTGTATGTCCTCACTAATTAAATACAGCCACAATAAGCCCCCTCCTCTCCCCTGCCTTCCCCTCCCTTCCCCTCACCTCCCCTCACCTCCCCTCCCTTCCCCTCACCTCCCCTCTCCTCCCCTCCCTCCCCCTCCCTTCCCCTCACCTCCCCTCTCCTCCCCCTCCCCTCCCCTCCCCTGCCTATCCTTTGGCCTGCAGGCGATGTCCTTTGAGCTTAATGCGTGTGTTTGGACGGGGAGGGGGGAGGGGGGAGGGGGGAGGGTGGGGTAGGGGATGGGGATGGGGGGAGGGGTGTAGGGGGAGTTGGGGGTGGTTTTGTGTGAGGGGGGTTTGTTTGTTTGTTTGTTTGTGTGGGGGGGGGGAAGGGAGGTATTTGTGTGTGTTTGTGTGTGTGTGTCTGTTTGTGTGTGTGTGCGCGTGTGTATGTGCGTGTTTGCGTGTACGAGCGCTGTGACTGAGTGAGAGTATAAAATCCGTACACGTGGAAGAACCGATGTGTCCGCTACTCCTCCCCACCTTCCCCCCACCCATTCCCCTCCTATCCACGCACCTCCCCCACCCCCTCCTCCTTCTCCATCCTTACCCACTCCTACCCACTCTTACCAGGACGGGTTTGTCTCGGGAGTGGGATTAGAGTGGGCCAGAAGGGGAAGAGAGAGGGGGAGGAAGAGGAGGGGTGGAGCAGAAGAAGAAGAGGGATGGGGAGGGAGAGGAAGAGGGAGGGGGAGTGGGAGGAGAGTGGGGAAGAGAAAGGAAAAGGAGGAAGAGGGAGTGGAGTAGAAGAGGAAGAGGGAGGGGGAAGGAGAAGAGGGAGGGGGAGTGAGAAGAGAGTGGAGAAAGGAAAAGGAGGAAGAGGGAGGGGAGTGGGAGGAGAGTGGGGAAGAGGGTGGAGGAAGAGGAAGTGGAGCAGAAGGGGAAGAGGAAAGAAAGGAGGAAGAGGGAGGGGAAAGGGGAGGAGAGTGGAGAAGAGAAGAAGAGAGAGTAGGACGACGAGAAAGAGGGAGTCAAGGAGCAGGAAAATAGACAGGGGGAGGAGAAAGAGGAAGGGTGAGGGGGGAGGAGGAGGGGGAGGGGGGAAGGGGGGAGGGAGAGGCTTTTAGATTGGGCCATATTACATGAAAGGGACTGCATCCACTCCGAATTTCAGCCTGAAAGTGCACAGAAAACTGGACCTTCCAAGCATGGGGAGGGAAAAGAGAGAGAGGGAGAGAGAGAGTGAGAGAGAGAGAGAGAGAGAGAGGAGAAAGAGAAGAGAAGGAGGAGGAAGGGAGGGAGGAGAGAAGGAGGAAGGGAGGAGAGAGAGATAGAGAGAGAGAGAGAGAGAGGGAGGGAGGAGGGGAGAGAGAGATAGAGAAAGGGAGAGAGAGAGAGAGAGAGAGAGAGAGAGAGAGAGAGAGAGAGAGAGAGAGAGAGAGAGAGAGAGAGAGAGAGAGAGAGAGAGAGAGAGAGAGAGAGAGAGAGACAGAGACAGAGAGAGAGAGAGAGAAGGAAGGAGAGAGGGAGGGAGATAGAGATGTAGAGAGTTATAGACATAGAAAGATAGAAAGAGAGTTAGAGAAAAGTGTATGTATATCTCGAAAGATAGAGATATGTATTTAGAGGTAGATTTAGAGATACAAGTAAATAGATAGATAAATAGATGGATACATATATAGAGAGACAGACAGACAGAGAGATAGTGAGGGAGTTGGTGCGTTAGTGAAAGGGAAACAGAAGGGAATAGGCAACAGAAAAGAAAAAGAAAAAAAGTAATAAAAAGAAAATAAAAATAAAAAGTAAAAGGCAATAAAAGATATATAGATAGATAAATAAAAATTAAACAAAATCAATAAAAATATATCCGAGATACATGTCAGCCCGTGTCCTTCCAACCCCTCCCCTTCCCCCTCTCCCCCCTACAACCCACCACGCCCCCCCATCTCCCATGGGCGTCTCATGACCGCCCGCAGAGCCATTCCATGAGCCTCATGAATACTTACGGGAAAGGCCTTCGATATTTAGGCATCAGGACCATTAAGGAGTTTTTTGTCCTTTTTTTCCTTTATTTTATGTTTTATTTATTTCATTAATGATTTTTTGGAAATTCATTATTGGTGTATTTATCTAATCATTTAAAAAATTTTGTGTGTTTTTTAGTTGTTGTTGTTTTTTTTGTTGTTGTTGGTTGTTTGTTTCTCTCTTTCTTTTTCTTTCAATTCGAAATTTTATTGAATCTGTTTTTTTATTCATATTGGTTTATTTGTTTAATCATTTCTATTTTTTTTTCTCTCTCTCTCTCTTTCTTTTCTTTTAATTCGAATTTTTATTGAATCAATAAAGTTTTTTATTCATTATTGTTTTAATTCGAGATTTTATTGAATCAATAAAGTTTTTTATTCATTATTGTTTTATTTATTTGATAATTTATATTTATATATATATATATCTTTTTAGTTTTTTTTTGGTTGTCTCTCTCTTTCCTTTTCTTTCATTTCGAAACTTTATTGATTTATGTGTTTTGCTTGTTTTTGTCTATTTGTTTGTTGGTATGTTTATTTTGTCATGTGTTTATTTACGTATTTATTTATATATTCATTTATCTGTTTGTTGATATACCTACTTATATAGATATCTACTGATCTTCTTATCATTCAAAAAAAAAATAGTGAAAAGAGAGAGAAAAAAATAATAATGATAATAATACGGAACACGCAGCGACTGACAGACGAATAGACGAGTAAAAGCAAATGTGATGAAGGGATAAACAAGGAAAACACGAGAAGAAATGTTCAAGTTGTATGAACATTTATCTTGATTTCCTCATACGTTGAATATTGTTTTGTATATTTTTTTGTTATCAATTTATTTGTTTATACCGTTAAATATTGTTTATTATTATCTTTTATTTTTCCATTCATACGCTGAATATCATTCATTATTCGTTATTATCTATCTATTTATACGTTGAATGTTATTTGTTTATTTTCGTTTGTCTAATAAAGTTTATTCTTTTTTCATCTTCTTTCTTAAACAAAACAAAAAATCACAAAGCGATATTAAGTAAAACATTTAAACACTGATGACGTCATTATGCAGACAGGTTTATTCTCACCCCCCCCCCCTCCTACCCCCTATCCACTACCCCTCCCACCCTCTATCCACCATCCCCATCCCTTCCATACTCTATCTACCATCTCCTGTAACACTTTATCCACCCTCTATCTAGATCCCCGTTCCCCCCTCCCCACCTCCTCTTAACTACCCCTCCTCCCCTATCCTATCCTCCTATCCTTTACCCACCCTTTATCCACAACCCCATACCCACCCACCCAACCCCCTATCCACCACCCTTCCTCCCACCCCTTATCTACAACCCCCTGCCACCCACTGTTCACAACCCCATACCCACCCAGCCACCCCCTATCCACTACCCCCTCCCATCCTTTATCCACAACCCCATACCCACCCACCCACCCACCCCTATCCACCCACCTATCCACCAACCCCTACCCTATCCCCCTATCCACCCCCATCCTCTATCCACAACCCCCCCATATCCCCCCACCATCCACCCCAGCCCACTACCCCCTCCCACCCTTTATCCGCAACCCCATACCCCCCTCCCCTCCCCACCCCACCTCACAACCCCCTCCTTCCCTTTATCCAAAACCCCATACCCACCCACCCACCCATCCCCTACCCACCACCCCCTATCCACCAACCCCTCCCACCCTTTATCCGCAACCCCATACCCCCACCCCCTATCCACCCCCTATCCACCATCCCCTCCCACCCTTTATCCACTCTATCCACTACCCCACCCCACGATCCCCTCCTTTCCTTTATCCACAACCCACCTACCCACCACCACCTATCCACGAACCCCTCCCACCCTTTATCCACAACTCCTACCCTATCCCCTACCCCCCTTTCCACCCCCACCCCTATCCACCAACCCCAAACCCCCCCTCCCCTCCCCCACCCCACCTCACTACCCCCTCCCATCCTACTCCACAACCCCATACCCACCCAGCCACCACCGCCTATCCACCAACCCCTCCCACCCTCTATCCACAACCCCATACCCACCCACCCCTCCTATCCACCCCCTCCATCCTTTATCCACAACCCCATACCATCCTCCCCCACCCCACCCAACTACTCCCTCCCACCGTCTATCCACAACCCCATACCCACCCACCCACCCATCCCCTACCCACCACCGCCTATCCACCAACCCCTCCCACCCTCTATCCACAACCCCATACCCCACCCCCTATCCACCCCTATCCACCAACCCCTCCCCACCCTTTATCCACAACCCCATACCCACCCATCCACCCCCTACCCCCCTATCCATCCCCTTCCACCCTCTATCCACCAACCCCAAACCCCCTCCCCTCCCCAACCCCTACCCTATCCCCTATCCCCTACCCCCCCCCCCCCCGCCCGGAGAGACTCCCGGAGACCGAACGCAAAATTCTGAATTGCAGAGCGATTCAAATTAACGACCGAACAGCAGTGACGGCGGCGGTGCGATCTTTTGGTCACGTTGATTTTTTTTTTTTTGGGGGGGGGGGGGGATTTAGTTGTTTTTCCTGTCTGTCTTTTGGTTCGTTCGTTTGTTTGTTTGTATTTTCTCTCTTCGTTTGTTTGTGTGGATGAGTGTTTGTGTCCGTTTGTTTGTCTCTCTTGTCTATTCAGTCTCCCTTTCCTCCATCTTCACTTTTCCCATCATCCATTCCTCTCTCTTTCTCTCTTTTTCCTTCCCCCCTTTCTCTCTCGCCTTTCCTCTCTTCCTCCCTTCCTCCCGCCTTCCCTCCTTCTCTCTCTCCCACCTTACCACTCATTCCCCCACCTCCCTCCCTCCTCCTCTCTCCCTCCTCCTCCACCATTCCCCCTCCCACCCTCCTATCCCTCCTCCCACCTCTGCCCTATCTCCCCCCTCCCCCTCTACCCTCTCTCTCTCTTTCTCTCTCCCTCCCTCCCTCCACTCACCCACCTTCTCTTCTCTCTCTTTCTCTCTCTCTCTCCTGCTTTTATCAAATTCGACTGCGGTGGCGCTGTGTTTGATGTTAACCGAGCTATGCAACAAAGTCGTTTAGCGTGAAGTCTCCCCGGTGGACCGAGCTTGCGAAGTATTGACTGTGACGGTTGCACGGGCGGAGATGGAAGGGCGGGGAGGGGGGGCGGAGATGGAAGGGCCGGAGGACCGGGAGCTTGCGGAGATGGAAGGGCGGGGACGGTTGCACGGGCGGAGATGGAAGGGCAGGGGGGGGCGGGATGGGAAGGGTGGGCGGGAGGAGGGGGAGAGGAGGGTGGAGGTGTGCGGGATGGGAGGGTGTGTGTATGTTTGGATATGTGTGTGGGAGGAGGGTGTGCGGGATGGGAGGGTGGGCGGGATGGGAGGGTGGGCGGGATGTGTGTGTGTGTGTGTGGGTGGGATGTGTGTGTGTGTGTGTAGGAGGGAGGGTGTGTGTGGAAGTGTGTATGTATGTGTGTGTGTGTATGTGTGTGT
>NC_091558.1:15580913-15583413 GCF_042767895.1 Penaeus vannamei | reverse complement strand
TATTGGCGGAGAGAATTTGCTTTTGATAAAAAAAGAAAAAAAACGAGTCAGTAAATTCTAAATTACAGATTGATTATAAAGAAATGTTTCAAAAGAGCAAGAGGAGGACGAAATGAAACGACTATTTTAAAGTGATTATTTTTGCTTCTACTGCTGCAGTTACTGGTGGTATTACTGCTACTACTGCATATCAGACTTTGGTCAATACTACTACTGCTACTACTGCTGCTGCTATTACTACTAATACTACTTCTATTCCTACTACTACTTCTAAAACTACTGCTTCTGCTATCACTACTACTACTACTACCACTATTACTACTGCTGCTGCTGCTGCTGTTACTGCTACTACTACTACTACTACTACTACTACTACTACTGCTGCTACTGCTGCTACTGCTGCTGCTGCTGCTGCTACTGCTGCTACTGCTGCTGCTGCTACTGCTGCTACTGCTGCTGCTGCTACTGCTGCTGCTGCTGCTACTGCTGCTGCTGCTGCTGCTGCTTCTACTGCTGCTGCTGCTGTTACTGCTACTGCTACTGCTACTGCTACTGCTGCTGCTGCTGCTGCTGCTGCTGCTGCTGCTGCTGCTGCTGCTGCTGCTGCTGCTGCTGCTGCTGTTGCTGCTGCTACTGCTGCTACACTGCACCAGTACCACCACTACTACACCACTACTACAACTATCGCTGTTGCTGTTACAACAACCAAGCCTATCAAGTCCGGAGCGCCATCAGACAATGGCCCTGGAGCCCCACCGCCGACAACGCGCAACCAGCATCGACGCCCCAGACACAGCTATCAAACGCCCCTCCCCTCCCCAACCCCTCAACCCCTCCCCCTTCACCTAACCCTCCAATCCTCCAACCCAACGCTCCAACCCTCTCCTCAATCCTCCTTTTCGTCTCCCCCAACACTAACCCTCCAACCCTCTAGCCCTCTATCCCTCTCCCCCAACTCCCCCAACCTTCATCTCTAACCCCCAACCCTTCAACCCCAGCCCCCGACCTTTTCCCCAATCCTTCAATCCCCCAACCCCAACCCTCTCCCCACTCTACCCCAACCCCTCCAACCCTCTCCTCCACACCCCCAACCCTCTCCCCAACCCCAACTCCTCTAACCCCCAACTCCCCCCAACCCTCTCCCCCATCCCTCCCCCAACCTTCTCCCCCATCCCTCCAACCCCCTCCCCCAACCCTTACAAGATCCAACCAGCCCCCAACAACTCCTATCAATCTTCCCATCATTGTCCCCGGTCTATAGGCCTATCAGAGCCAACCCCACCGGGTCATGGAGTCCTCCTCGAGCCTCCAGCCAAACGCTCTAGCCAAACGCGCTCTCCCCTGATGTCACCTGATTGTCTGTCCCCGATTGTGGGCCGCGATAACCCCGCCCGGCGCTTCCCACGTTGACTGGGATCGGGGTATTGTACATGGGAAACAGGACACGGCGATTGATTGTGGGATGGGGTGGGTGGAGTGAGGGGGAGGGGTATTTGGAGGAAGGGAGGAGGGTGATTTTTGGGAGGTGGAGTGAAGGGGATGGGAGTGGCTAGGAGGCAGGGGTGAGTGGAGGAGGAGGAGGATTTTGGGGGTGGTGCAAGGAGGGTGGAGGGAGGATGAGGGGCAAGGGGTTTAGGTATAGAGGAATGGGTAGGAAGGGCAGGAATGGGTGAGGGGAAGGGGATGTAAGGATAGAGGAATGGGTAGGAATGTTGGTAAATGAATGGATGGGGAGACAGTGATACAGCGATTGATTATGGATTGGGGGGGGGGGGTCTAGGGTGAGGGGGGTTGTAGGGATAGAGGAATGGGTAGGAAGCGGTAGGGATGTTTAGTTCCGTTGGTGAACGAATGGATGGGGAGATAGTTAGGATGGAGAGGAAGGGATGGAATACGGAATGAATAGTAATGTCATATAATGAATAAATGGGGAGATAGTAACCTTAGATGCAGTTAATAATTCTCAGGTACCGTTGAACAATGAAACGACGAATAAATGGTAATGTTAACTACCATGGAAAAAAAGATACCATTGATAAGTGTTTGAATGAACTGATAGTAATGTATGGTACTGCTTAGAAATGAGTAGTTGGGTTTATTGTGATCCTAAATGATATTGATAAGGGAGTAACTTGAACGAATTGTACCTATAAGCGCTACTGATAAATGAATGGAGGAATGAATTAATGAATGACCAGCAAGGATGATTTACAGCGTTGAATATAATAGATAAATGATAACATTATTATTATTATTATCATTGTACGCTATATAAAGAGCCACACTGAAAAATCGAGATTTATAGCACCAAAGGTGTTAGTACAGGTCAAAATACAGCTAAGAAAGAAGGAAAGAATAGAAAGTCAGCTATTTACGTAAGAAAAACATGTTAGCTGATCTTTTAAACTAATCAAGAGTCGGAGAAGTTACAATCTCTGAATCATACACACACATACACACGCACAAACATCCACTCACTCACTCACTCACTCACTCACTC
>NC_091558.1:15563413-15565913 GCF_042767895.1 Penaeus vannamei | reverse complement strand
ATATGTGGCGCAATTTTGATTCGAAAATTTCTCTACTCGAAGACGGTTTTTTTTTTTTTTTTTTAGCGTTGTAGGCTCTCGGTTTCTCGGTCTCTCTCCCATGCCTACCTTCTTCTCTTCCTTCGTTCCATTTTTACGTTCCTCTTAGCCTCTTCTTCCCTTTTCCTCTTTCCCTTTTCCTCTTCCTATCCGTCGCCTCTTTCCTTTTTTCTCCTTTATCCTTTTCCCTCTCTCGCCTCTTCGCTTTTTCTTTCTTCCTCCCTCGCCTCTTCCTTCTTTTGTCTCTTCCTTCCACTCCCTTTAACTCCTTCTCCGCCCTCCCCCCTCTTCCTGCCTCTCCCCCTTTTCCTTCCTTTCTCATCCTTTCTTCCTATTTACTTCTTCCCCTTCCAATCCCTCCTCTTATTCCTACCTCTTTCCCCTTCCTTCCCATCCAAATTTCCTACCCCCCATACCCCACCCCCCGTCTCTTCCTACCTCTTTCCCCTTTCCGTCCCTTCCAGATTTCCTCCCCCCTCCCCCTCCCCCCGTCTCTTCCTACCTCTTTCCCTTTCCTTCCCTTCCAAATTCTCTCCCCCCTCCCTCCCTTCCCTGTCTCTTCCTACCTCTTTCCCCTTTTCCCTTCCCCTTCCAAATTTCCCTCCCCCTCTCCCCTCTCCCTCCTCCCCTCCTTCTCCCTCTCCCTCACCCCCTCTCCCCTTCTCCCCTCTCCCCTCCCCCTTCTCCCTCTCCCCTCACCCCTCTCCCCCTCCCCCCTCACCCCTCATTTACCCTTGACTCCGCATGCTCAAAAGACTTCAAGTTTTGTCATGTGTTTTTCCCACGAGAAAAGGTCGTTTGGCGTCGGTTAACATTTCTGGCGTTGTTACTATTATGTCTTCTGTTTTCGTCGCAAATTGCTGATTTGCATTATCGCAATATGAAAGTGTGTGTGCGTGTTTGTGTGTGTGTGTGTGTGTGTGTGTGTGTGTGTGTGTGTGTGTGTGTGTGTGTGTGTGTGTGTGTGTGTGTGTGTGTGTGTGTGTGTGTGTGCGTGTGTGTGTGTGTACGTGTGTGTGTGTGTGTGTGTGTGTGTGTGTATGTGTGTGTGTGTGTGTGTGTGTGTGTGTGTGTGCAAGTGTATGTGTTAGTGAGTGTCTGTGTTTGTGTGTGTGTGTGTGTGTATGTGTGTGTGTGTGAGTGTGTGTGTGTGTGTGTATGTGTGTGTGTGTGTGTGTGTGTGTGTGTGTGTGTGTGTGTGTGTGTGTGTGTGTGTGTGTGTGTGTGTGTGTGTGTGTGTGTCTGTGTGAGCAAGTGAATGAGTTAGTGAGTGTCTGTGTTTGTGTGTGTGATGAGAGAGAGTGAGAGAGAGAGAAGGATAGAGAGAGTTATTGAGTTTGTGTGTGTGTGTGCGTGTGTTTGTGTGTGTGTGTGAGTGAGTGAGTGAGTGTGTGTGTGCGTGCGTGTGTGCGTGTATTCACTGGAAGTACAACGACTTTCAGTGTTATGTGTGTTACTTTTTATTTGCTTGTGAAAGACGAACTTTGTATTATGGATCACCTTTGCTGTTACTTTACAAGTATCTGCATATTATTCTAAGTAACCATCCACTTTTATTGGGTCAAATCTTTATTATTTTCCTCTCTATATAAACACTAGAATTTATATCCAATTTAATCCTGATATCTATCATTTCATCCACTCCCTATCATTGGCTCCGTCATTTTGTATTTTCTCTATTATTCAGGCTTCAATCTCCTACCATTTATCCAATCATTCTTTTCTTTCTTTTTTTCCCTTCGTTCCTCTTTCCTCGTTTTCTTGCGAACGACGGGGGTTTACGTACGAATATCTGCATCTTGTGGTATTTTTACGTCGCTTAATGAGAGCGTTTAAGTCGGGAACGTCGGTGATTGCGTGTCTCTGCGGCGAACGGTGCAGCCTGGCGTACTCCTTCAGTGGGCTTTGGGCTTTGGGGGGGGGGGGGGGGGGAGGTCGGCTTATTCTCGGCTCTATTTGAGGTACAGGTGTAAGGAGCAATTTTTTTTTCTCTCTCTCTCGCTTTCTTTCTCTCTTTTTCTGTCTTTTTTCTCTTTCTTTTTTCTCTTTCTTTCTTTCTGTCTCTGTTTCTCTTTCTCTTTCTCTTTCTCTCTCTCTCTCTCTCTCTCTCTCTCTCTCTCTCTCTCTCTCTCTCTCTCTCTCTCTCTCTCTCTCTCTCTCTCTCTCTCTCTCTCTCTCTCTCCCTCTCTCAATACACACACATTTTTTTTTTGTCTTCCTGTACTCCGTCTTTCCTGTCGACCTTAACTTGTCACTCAAGGGAGATTGACAGGAGGCACCCGAGGGCCCGGTGCCACACGGAGGTCAGAAGTGCCATGGAGTTTGAGGTTCCTATGTAGGTCATGGGAACAGTGAAGGCCGAAGGAACTATCCGAGTTTATGCGAGATTTAAAGAGAGAGACAAAAAAATTACTTCGACCTTTTATTTTTGGATAAAGAGATGGCTTAGGCGCTGTCTGAG
>NC_091558.1:15553413-15558413 GCF_042767895.1 Penaeus vannamei | reverse complement strand
GAGAGAGAGAGAGAGACAGAGACAGAGACAAAGAAAGAGAGAGAAAGAGAAATAGAGAGAGAGAGAGAGAGAGCGCGCGCAAACAGAGAGCGAGCGAGCCAAATGAGCAGGCACGAAACAGTCGCCTCTTAAGCCCGGGATTAAACTCAGCCGGCTTTTCTTCTGAGGCTACAAAGAGGAGGAGGTAAACACTCTTATTTGCTTTCAGAACTGAGAAAATACGCATGAAATTCCTCGGAAGCACCATATGTATAATTTCGTGTGTGTGTGTGTGCGTGTGTGTGTGTGTGTGTGTGTGTGCGTGTGTGTGTGTGTGTGTGTGTGGGTGTGCGTATGTGTGTGAATGTATGTTTATGTATTGAGTGTATACATACACACACATACACACTCACACACACACACACACATACATATATATATATATATATATATATATATATATATATATATATATATATATATATATATATATATATGTTTACAAACACACAGAGACACACACAAACATGAGTCATATATAGACATAGAAATAGACATAGAAATAAAGAGAGAGAGAGAGAGAGAGAGAGAGAGAGAGAGAGAGAGAGAGATGAATAAATTTACACATATGTATAAACATATATATATATATATATATATATATATATATATATATATATATATATATATATATGTATGCATGTATGTATGCATGTATATGAAATTTACTGAATGAGCGAAATTACTTTATACAGGCGTTAAAGAGCTAGAAAGTAAAGTCTCAATAAATCTTACCTTAATGTATCTATATCTATTTGTACATTTTATTAAAATCTAGGTAACCCGCGTATGGATGATGAGAAAAAATAAAGGAAAATTGATAATGCTACAAAAATTATATTACCTGTATATAGTGTAAATGTTACATACATAAATACATATCTGTGTATGCATGTGTAGAGACAGACAGACAGACAGTATATATATATGTATATGTATATATATATATATATATATATATATATATATATATATATATATATATATATATAGAAACACACACACACACACACACGCACACATATATATATATATATATATATATATATATATATATATATATATATATATATATATATATATATATATATATACACACACACACACACTCACACATATATTATATTATATATATATTATATATATACATATATATATTTATATATATAATTATTTATTTGCTTATTTATTTATTTATGTATATACATACATATTCATCTATTTATATATATGTATATATAGACATATGCATATATGTGTTTATCTATATATATACATATATATGTGTGTGTGTGTGTGTGTGTGTGTGTGTGTGTGTGTGTGTGTGTGTGTGTGTGTGTGTGTGTGTGTGTGTGTGTGTACATATATATATATATATATATATATATATATATATATATATAGAGAGAGAGAGAGAGAGAGAGAGAGAGAGAGAGAGAGAGAGAGAGAGAGAGAGAGAGAGAGAGAGAGAGAGAGAGAGAGAGAGAGAGAGAGAGAGACAGAGAGAGAGAGAGAGAGAGAGAGAGAGAGAGAGAGAGAGAGAGAGAGAGAGAGAAAGAGAGAGAGAAAGCACGAGAAGAGCGAGGAGAGCACCCTCAACCCCCTCCCGCCCTCCCTCCCTTCCTCCCCCACCCACGCACAAAACCACACCCCCCCACCCTACCCACCCCACGCCCACCCCACGCCCACCCCACGCCCACCCCAGTCACGTGCCAGACGAACCGAGAGCGTTGGAGAGGCCCCTCAAGAGCTACTTCTCGACTGCAACTGCAATGCAACTTATTCTGTGGATTTACATAAATATATTTTTCCCCCAACCCTTTCTCTCTCTCTCTCTCTCTTTCTCTCTCTCTCTCTTTCTCCGGGTTCCACTTCCTCCTCCGGGCCGACGACCCCCCCCCGTTGCTCGAGAGATAATTGAAAAGGCGGAGAATTCAAGTGCTTCTGCTCATTTTAATGTTCGTTTTTCCTCCTTATTTCTCTCTTCATCTGTCTGTCTCTGTCTCTCTTTCTATCTGTCTATCTGGCACTCTCTGTCTCTCTCTATCCATCTCTCTCTCTTTTCTCTCTCTCTCTTTTCTTTCTCTCTCTCTCTCTCTCTCTTGCTCTCTGCTCTCTCTCTCTCTTCTCTCCTTTTGCTTCCTGCTTCTCCCTCTCTCTCCTCTCAATCCTTCTTCCTCTTCTCTCTTCTCTTACTCCTTTCCTTCTCTGCTTCTCCTTTCTCTTCTCTCCTTTCTGCTTCTGCTTCTCCCTCCCTCCCTCCTCCTCCCTCCCTCCATCCCTCCCTCCCTCCCTCTCTGTCTCTGTCTCTGTCTCTACTCTCTCTCTCTCTGTCTCTCTCTCTCTCTCTCTTTCTCTTACTCTCTCTCTCTGCTCTCTCTCTCTCTCTCTCTCTCTCTCTCTCTCTCTCTCTCTCTCTCTCTCTCTCTCTCTCCTTCTTCTCTCTTCTTCCTTCTCCTTCTCTCCTTCTCTCCTTCTCTCTCTTCTCTCTCTCTCTCTCTCTCTCCTTCTCTCCTTCTCTCACTCTCTCCTTCTCCCTCCCTCTCACTCTCTCCCCCTCCTCTCTCTGTCTGTCTCTCTGTCTGTTTGTCTGTCTGTCTGTTTGTCTGTCTGCCTGTCTGTCTGTCTGTCTGGCTGTCTCTCTGTCTGTCTGTCTGTCTCTCTCTCTCTCTCTCTCTCTCTCTCTCTCTCTCTCTCTCTCTCTCTCTCTCTCTCTCTCTCTCTCTCTCTCTCTCTCTCTCCTCTCCTTCTCTACTTCTCTTCCCCTCTCCCTCCTTCCCTTCCTCCCTCTCTCCCTCTCTCCTTCTCTCCCTCTCTCCTTCTCTCTCCCTCTCTCCTCTCTCCCTCTCTCCTTCTCTCCCTCTCTCCTTCTCTCCCTCACTCCCTCACTCCCTCTCTACATCCCTCCCTCTCTCTCTCTCTCTTTATGTGTGTATATGTGTGTGTATGTGTGTGTGTGTGTGTGTATACATGTGTGTGTGTGTGTGTGTATACATGTATGTGTGTGTGTGTGTGTGTGTGTGTGTGTGTACATACATATATATATATATATATATATATATATATATATATATATATATATATATATATATATATATATATATATTTATATACATATATATCTCATTGTAATCATCCTCTCCCCATCATTCCCTCTAGGAGCCACCGAAAGACACACACGTTGTTGGAACGAATTCGTTTAGAAATCTAAAAGTCAAAAAAGGAAGACAAAAAGAAAAAAAGAAAAAAACTCCTTATCACGCGCTCCAAAGAGGCCGATTCGCGAACCGATTTTCTTTCATCTTCCCAGACGCGGAATCGGTCGAAATTGGGAAATCGGAGGTTGCGTTCGTTCGATCGGCATTTCGCGCAAGTAGGGTGATGGGAGCAAATTGTTGTTATTATTTTTTTCGGTTTGATTCATAGGAAGGAGAGGTTAAGCGTCGACGGTTTTGGGGAAGCATTAGTTCTGATTTGATTTCGTGTTTCGTGTAACTCTTTGTATGTTTGTGATATTCATTCTATCAAATTATTTGTTTATTTATTATTGTTTTCTTATTCGTCAATGTAATAACAATCTATTTACGTTAAATGTCCAATAGTCATGAATAGATGAATATTATGTCAATAGTTTTGTTATTGTTGTTGTTGTTGTTGTATAGTTTTTTGTTGCTGTTGTTTTCTCCCATTGTCCAATTTCTAACTCCGCTGATTTATACATCGACTACATATTCTCAAAACTAATTGCCCGTACTTCAGAAATATCGCTAGAATCACGGAGAACAACAAGCAACATAAAGTCCCCTAAACAGCGACACAGAAACCCACTTATTAGCATAACACGACCGCAAACAAGGACGCGAATCGCCGCTCCTGCAGACACCGCGCCGCAGCCACCCGCATCCACGACAGCAACAGGGACGCCCGCAACAATAGCCGACAGACAGCCGCCCACCCGACAGCCGCAGACCATCTCCGCCGCACAAACCCACCACAATTAAGCGGAGGCATTTCCCTGTTCCTCCAGTGTATAGCGCGGTGCATCTGTGTCTCGAGCCCGGCCCATTACGCATGCATATGAAGCATTAGCGCGGGTTCTGAAGGCGTCGCAGGACCTCCCGGCAACAGATTCCTTTGCAGCGCCTCTGAGGGAGATGGGGAGAGGGTGGTCGGTGTGTCTTTGAGGGTGAAGAAGGTGGGGAGGAAGGTGTAGCTGGGGAGGATATTGAGGGAGAAGAGGGAAGGTATTTGGGGCGAAGGAGGTGGGGAGGAAGGTGTAGCTGGGGAGGATATTGAGGGAGAAGAGGGAAGGTATTTGAGGTGTTTAAGACGAAGGAGGTGTGAGGGGGGTGTTATTGGGGAGAAGAGAGTAGGTATTTGGGGTCTTTGGGGCGAAGGAATGGGGGGAGGAAGGTGTAGCTGGGGAGGATATTGGGGAGAAGAGAGGAAGGTATTTGGGGTGTTTAAGGCGAAAGGAGGTGGAGAGGAAGGTGTCAGGGGAGAATATTTATTGGGGTAGAAGAGAGTAGGTATTTGGGGTCTTTGGGGCGAAGGAATTGGGGGAGGGGGAGGAAGGTGTAGCTGGGGAGGATATTGAGGGAGGAAGAGAGTAGGTATTTGGGATCTTTGGAGCGAAAGATGCACCTGGGGAGAAGGGGAGTGCGTGTTTCATATTTTTACCCCCTGGGGAGTATGTTGGGGCTCTTTAGGGCGGAGGGGGTGGGGGAGGAAGACACACCTGCGGAGCATATTGAGGGAGAAGCGGGAGTATATTTGATGTACCTTCGGGTCGAAGGAGCAAGGAGGAAGGATAAGGAGGAGGAGGAAGAATGAGGAGGCGGAGGAAGAAGAGGGAGAAGGAGGGGAAGGAAGAAGAAGAGGAATAAGGAGGCAGAAGAGGAAGAAGGAGGCAGGAGGAGGAAGGAGGCAGAGGAGAAAGAGGAAGAAGAAGAATGAGGCAG
>NC_091558.1:15542970-15545470 GCF_042767895.1 Penaeus vannamei | reverse complement strand
ATTGAGGTGGGGGTGTAGGGTGGGGTAGCAAGTGGGGTGAGGGGGTGAGGTGGTGGGTGGTGGGTGGGGGCAGGGGTGGGGTGCATTGGGGTGGGGGTGTGGTGTGGGTGCATTGAGGTGGGTGTAGGTGGTGGGTGGGTGGTGAGGGGGTGAGGTGGGTGGGGTGGCTGGGGTGCAAGGGGCATTGGGGTGGGGTGTGGGTGGGTGCATTGGGGTGTGGGTGGCGCATTGAGGTGGGGGTGTAGGGTGGGGTGGGGGCGGGGTGGGGTGGAGGGGGTGAGGTGGCGGGTGGGGTGGGTGCATCAGTGCAGGGGTGTAAGGAAGTCTCAGGTACTCAGAAAAACAAAGGTGTTGCGTTTCCTGGCGTTGAGAATGACATACTCAAAGGTGTTGTATCTCTGGTTGCGAAATAGCAAAAGAAAGGGGGGCTTGCATTTCTACCTTTGGAAATAACAGGAAAAAATAATTTGAAAATAACACAGGAAAAAAACCTTGAAAAATAACACAGGAAAAAAAAAACTTTGAAAATAACACAGGAAAATACTTTGAAAATAACACAAGAAAAAGCCTTTGAAAACAACACAGGAAAAAAACTTTGAAAATAACACAGGAAAAAACCCTTTGAAAATAACAAGAACAAAAATGAAAACAACACAGGAAAAATGAAAACAACACCTTTAAAATAACAGAAAAAAATAAAAATAACAGAAAAAAAGATGAAAAGACCACAGTAAAAATATGCAAGGAAAACCCTCGCATACTTTGAAAGGATTGCAAGCTATCTGTATGGCCAACACAGCAATGCAAGAGATCACCGTGGCTCTTATCTGATACCCCGCCATACTGCGGTGCTCGCTCTATCGAATTCAATTAAGAAAACAGACTAAAGAAGGGTTGGTTGTACACTTTACAAAGTCGATGCAATAAGGGGGTCTCTCTCTTAGCCCTGGGATGCATGACTTCCGGAATGCTGTTAGATTGCAATGCAACTGGTGAAGGCTTGCTTATTGCAGCGGAATTCGGGCTTGTAATTAGAGCTACCTTAATCTTAGAAGTGTTTTCTTTATATTGGGAAGCTTAATTGCTGAGGGTGTTTTGGGGAGGGGGAGGGCAGGAGGGGGAGGGGAGGGGAGGGGGTAGGAGGAAGGGGCAGGTTGGAGGGAGGGGGAGAGGGAGGGGAGGGGAGAGGCAAGGGGGAGGGAGGGGTGGGGAGGGGGAGGGTTGGGTCTATTGAAGGTAAATTTAATAGTTCGATTTGGAGGGAGTTTTGGGGGTTCTGTGGAATTGAAGGTAGAAGAAGGTAGATGGTAGAAATCGAGTGCCGTTAATGTGTTGAACGGAAAAGTATATTCAGACTCATCCACGCTCATCCACACCCACGCCCATACTTTAAATACACTCGCACTCACCCACAGTCATACTCATCCACACATCCACTCACCCACACCCACATCCACCCAAAGCCACACTCACTCACATCCACACTTAAATAAATCCACGCACACCCGCACTCATACTCATCCACACCCACTCACCCACACTCACATCCACCCACAACCACACTCACTCACACCCATATCTACATCCACCCACGCTCACCCACATCCATCCACACCCACACCCACACTCACCCACACACAGGAACCACGCCACCCACGCACTCACACCACCCACATCCGGACGCCCTAAGTCACCGACGCACATAAATCCAACCTATATACCCTTTTTGTCATGCCCCACGCCCCATCCTCCCTCCCCTACGCCCTCCGCCCACAACCCCCGCCCGCCCACGAACCTACGATAGTCATTGGCGACGCCCTTCGAACCACCGCCGCCCTCGAGAAACAGAAACGGTTCCGATCCCACTATAAAGGCTTCGATCCGACTATAAAGGTTTCGATCCGACTATAAACGCGCCGAAAAGCATCGGATCCCGAGTAATCGAGGATTTTATGGGGCGTCTCCATTAGGCGGACGGGCGATGGGGGTTCCGATCCTCTTGGCCGAAGCGCTAAGGCGGCGGAGGAGGAGGAGAGGGAAGGAGAAGGGGTTGGATGCGGGGGGAGGGAGGGAGAAAAGAAGGGGTGGGGAGAGGGTTGTGGATGGGGAGGGGGATGAATGAAGAGAAGGGAGGTTGGAGGTGGGTGGGGGGATGGAGGGAAAAAAAGAAGGGTGGGTGGGGAAGGGGATGAATAGTTGAAGGGATTGGGGGTTGGGAGGGTGGGGAAGAGGGGGAGAAAGAATGGGGGGTGGGGGATGGAGTTGGGGTAGGGAGAGGGGGAGAAGGAAGGCGGGATTGGGGATTGGGAGGTGGGGAAGAAGGGGGTGGGGAGAAAGAATGGGGTGGGGGATGGGGTTTGGTGTAGGGAGTGGGTGTGAGAAGGGAGCGGATGGGCGTGGGGAGGTGGGGAGGGGGGAGAGAGAAAGGGCGGAGGTGGGGGCGCGTTTTATCTTTTAGTCTTTTTTCTTGTAGACGAAACGGCCTGATTCTGCTGTCTGC
>NC_091558.1:15517970-15520470 GCF_042767895.1 Penaeus vannamei | reverse complement strand
ATATTCTTCTTTCTTTTTCTTTTCTTTTATTCTTCTTTTTTATTTTCTTCACATTCTTTTAATTTCTTCTTTTTCCTCCTTTGCGTTTTCTCCTATTTCTTCCCTTATTTATCTTTTTGCTTTTTCCAATTCTCCTTCTTCTTTTTAATTTTCATCTCCTCTTTTTTAATTTTCTTTCCTTCTTCTTTTTCCAATTCTCCTTCTTCTTCTTCGAGTTTCCTTCTTCTCCTCTTTTATTTATTTTATTTCTTTATTCTCATTTTCTTCTTTTTCTCCTTTTCTTCCAATTCTTCCTCTAATTAACTTCTTTTTCCTTTTCTTTTTCGAATTTTATTTGCCGTTTTCTTTCTTTTTTCATTATTTTTTCATCTTATTTTCTTCTCCTATTAATTTCTTCTTCCTTTTATTTACTTTTTCTTTCTTCTTTTATTTTTCTTCGCCTTGTCCGTTACTTTTATTTTCTTCTTCCTATTTTCTTTATGCTTTTTCTTGATTTTCTTATCTTCTCTTAGTTCTTCCTCCCATTATTTTTCTTTTTCATACTTTATCTTCTTAAAATTCTTCCTTATCTCTTCTTCTCTTTGCTATTATTATCTTCTTCCTATTCTTCTTCTTCCTTTTTATTTTCTTCTTCCTCTTCTTCTTCTACTTTTCATTACCTTATCATCACAATATCTACTATAATTATATTTTTTTCCTAATTCATCTTATCATCACTATCATTTTCATCATCATTATCAATTTTTTATTGACATCATCATCATTTTGCAATCATCCGCATCATTATCACTATCATCACCATCATCATCACAATTACCTTTAATATGCTGTTACTGTCATTATTTTCATCATGACCATTTCAATATTGTGATGATTCTTATCACGATTAAGATTCTCATAATTATCATCATAATCGCCATCATCATTATAGAAATATAATCATTAATCATTATCATTACAATTGTTATCATTGATCATTATTATTAGAATTGTTATCATGGATCATTATTATTAGAATTGTTATCATTAATATTACCATTGTCAATAATTTCACCATCACCATCATTATTTCTATTACATTATTATTGCTGGTAATAATAACTACCATGATTGTACCTAATTACTGATTCATATATTTCATATTCAGTAGATGTATATAACTTCCATGGATTTTTTTTTGGCGAAAATAAAGTAACATTGTCTATTTGTTATGAATAATTCTATCGTAATTATTTCATGTAAGTATGCAGTGTCTTTCTCTTTTCTTCTTTTCTCCTCTCTTTTTTCTTTTCTTTTCTTCTCTTCTCCTCTCTTTTATTCTCTTCTCTTCTCCTCTTTTTTTTTTTTTCACTTCTCTATTCTTCTCTCTTTTCTTCTCTTTTCTCTCTCTTTTCTTCTCTTTTCCTCTCTCTAATTTCCGTCGGCTGCATTTCCTAAAAAAAAAAATGTAAGTATGCGTAATTCCATATACTATGAAACTTCTCTTCCCTTGCTCTTCTTTTTCAAAATTATGTCCAACGACTCTCTCTCTCTTTCTCTCTGTCTCCTTCTCTCTTTCTCTCTGTCTTCTTCTCTCTTTCTCTTTCTCTTTCTCTATCTCTCTCTCTCACTTTTCTCTCTCCCCCTCCCTCTCCCTCTCCCTCTCCCTCACTGGTTCTCACCCCTTCTCTCTCTCTCTTCCTTCCTCTTCTCTTCTCTCTCTCCTCTCTAGCTGTCTTTTTCTTCTCTCTCTCTCTCTCTCTCTCTCTCTCTCTCTCTTCCTCTCTCTCTCTCTCTCTCTCTCTCTCTCTTCTTCTCTCTCTCTCTATATATATATATATATATATATATATATATATATATATATATCTTTTCTATTCCTCTCTCTCTCTTCCTTCTTCCTTCTTCTCTCTCTCTCTCTCTCTCTCTCTCTCTCTCTCTCTCTCTCTCTCTCTCTTCTCTCTCTCTCTCTCTCTCTCGCTCTCTCTCTCTCTCTTCTCGCTCTCTCTCTCTCTTTCTCTCTCTCTCTCTCTCTTCTTCCTCCCTCCCTCCTCCTTCCCTTCCCTCCCTCACCTCCTCCCTTCCCTCTCTCTCCTCTCACTCCCTCCCTCCATCCCTCCGTCCTTTCCTCTCCCTCTCTCTCTCTCTATCTCTCTCTTCCACTCTTTTGTTTCGAGGTCCCAATTATGCGCATTTCCCCGAGGCTGAAAAGGGTCAAGTGTGGAGAAAAAATGAATCTTACTTCTTGTTTTTTTCCCTCATTTTTTTATTTTATCTTTTTTTCCCCCTCATTTTTTATTTTTTTCCCCTCGGTCGGGCTGTTCCATACAAGGATTCTTATAGACTGATCCACTTGACTGGCAGACGAGAGGGTGAAAAAAAGGGGAGAGAGAGAGAGAGAGAGAGAGAGAGAGAGAGAGAGAGAGAGAGAGAGAGAGAGAGAGAGAGAGAGAGAGAGGGAGGGAGGGAGGGAGGGAGGGAGAGGGAGAGGGAGAGGGAGAGGGAGAGGAGAGGGAGAGGG
>NC_091558.1:15511409-15513909 GCF_042767895.1 Penaeus vannamei | reverse complement strand
ACCCCAAACTTAAAACCTTAACCTAAACCCCAAACTTAAAACCTTAACCTAAACCCCAAACTTAAAACAACCTAAACCTAAACTAAGCTTTAAAACCTTAACCTAAACCCCAAACTTAAAACCCTTCCAACCTAAACCCCAAACTTAAAGCCTTAACCTAAACCCCAAACTTAAAACCTTAACCTAAACCCCAAACTTAAAACAACCTAAACCTAAACCCTAAACTTAAACCCCAAACTTAAAAGCTTAACCTAAACCCCAAACTTAAAACCTTAACCTAAACCCCAAACTTAAAACCTTAACCTAAACCCCAAACTTAAAACTAATAACTAAGCCCCAAACTTAAAAACCTTAACCTAAACCCCAAACTTAAAACCTTAACCTAAACCCCAGACTTAAAACCTTAACCTAAACCCCAAACCTAAAACCTTAACCTAAACCCCAAACTTAAAACCTTAACCTAAACCCCAAACTTAAAACCTTAACCTAAACCCCAAACTTAAAACCTTAACCTAAACCCCAAACTTAAAACCTTAACCTAAAACCCCAAACTTAAAACCTTAACCCTAAGCCCCAAACTTAAAACCATAACCTAAAACCCCAAACTTAAAGCCTTAACCTAAACCCCAAACTTAAAACCTTAACCTAAACCCCCAAACTTAAAACCTTAACCTAAACCCCCAAACTAAAATAACAAACACAGACTTAAAACCTTAACCTAAACCCCAAACCTAAAACCTTAACCTAAACCCCAAACTTAAAACCTTAACCGCCTAAACCCCAAACTTAAAACCTTAACCTAAACCCCAAACTTAAAGCCTTAACTAAAACCCCAAACTTAAAACCTTAACCTAAACTTAAAACCTTAACCTAAACCCCAAACTTAAACCCTTAACCTAAACCCCAAACTTAAAACCTTAACCTAAACCCCAAACTTAAAACCTTAACCTAAACTTAAAACCTTAACCTAAACCCCAAACTTAAACCCTTAACCTAAACCCCAAACTTAAAACCTTAACCTAAACCCCAAACTTAAAACCTTAACCTAAACCCCAAACTTAAAACCTTAACCTAAACTTAAAACCTTAACCTAAACCCCAAACTTAAACCCTTAACCTAAACCCCAAACTTAAAACCTTAACCTAAACCCCAAACTTAAAACTCAAACTTAAAACCCAGACTAAAAAAAAAACTTCCTAACTTCTCTCGTCAAGTTTCCAAGTTCTTCCTTCACGTTGGAGACACGACCTGTAACGCGAATTTCGGAAAATTTCAGCGTCGGGAAAACCTGTAATTCTCTCCCATCAGCCTCGTTGCATTTTTTTTTTCTTTTTTTTTTTTAACAGGGGGAGGGGGGGTCCTTAGAGCAGCTTTTCGGGGGGGCGGGGAGGGAGGAAGGAAGGAAGGAAGGAGAAGGGGGTTGAAGGGGAAGGGAGGGGAAGAAGGAAAGGGAGAGGGAGGGGAGGGAGAAGGGAAGGGGAGGAGGAGGGGAAGGGGGAGGGGAAGGAGGGAGAGGGGGAGGGGGAGGAAGGGGAAGAGGAGAACGGGGGAGGGGGAAGGGGAAGGGAGAGGGGGGGTTCGTCCTCTGAAAACTCCCGCTTCCAATAAAGATTATTGCATCGCTGAGCCCATCCCACGTCGTCAAAATCATGCTTGCAATTGCACCGGGTATGTGTCGGTCTTGCTCTCGACGGCTTCGTTATTAAGGCGTTTGAATCTGTATTTGCTCTTTCCATGTTAGCTCTTAATTCCCCCCTTTTTTTCTTTGCTCTTTCTTCTTTTCTCTTTTTTCTGAGCTCTTAATCCCATATTCTTTATTTTTTTCTTTTCTTTCTCTTTTTCTTAATCCCATTTTCTTTTTTTCTTTTCTTTTCTTTCTCTTTTTCTTAATCCCATTTTCTTTCTTTTTTTCTTTTCTTTTCTTTCTCTTTTTCTTACTCCCATTTTCTTTTTTTCTTTTCTTTTCTTTCTCTTTTTCTTAATTCCATTTTTTCTTATTTTCTTAGCTTCCTTTTTTCTCTTTTTCTTAACTGTTAATCCAATTTTCTTTTTTTTTTCTTTTTTCCTTTTCTTTTCTTGTTTTTTTTTTCTTACTCCCATTTTTTTTCTAATTTTCTAAGCTCTTTATTTTTTCTCTTTTTCTTAGCTCTTGATCCCATGTTCTTTCTTTTTTTTTCTTTTCTTTCTTTCTCTTTTTCTTAATCCCATCTTCTTTTTCCTTTTTTTTTCTTTGCTCTTTCTTTTTCCTCTTTTTCTTAGCTCTTTCTTTTTCCTCTGTTTCTTAGCTCTTTCCTTTTCCTCTTTTTCTTAGCTCTTAATCCCATTTCCTTTTTCTTTTTTCTCTTCTTTTCTTTTCTTTTCTAAACGACAGGTTTCCACAAATTGGTTTCAAAGTGTTTCTAAATCGTCACGACTCAGGTTTCACTTATTAGCCTCTTCGAAGAGGTTTTTTTCTTTGCTGTTGTTGCGTGTGTTTGTTTGTTTGTTTGTATTATTGTGG
>NC_091558.1:15493909-15496409 GCF_042767895.1 Penaeus vannamei | reverse complement strand
CTGTTCTTCGTAGCCATTAAGATGTGATTACAAGAGAAAAATACGTAGCCCCCCCTCCCCTCCCAGTGGTAAGGTGAGAGGGAGTGGGGGAAGGAATCCCCCTCCCCCTCCCCTCCTTGCCCCTCCCTCCTCCCCTCCTCGTCACTCTTCCCGCTTCCTGTTCTCCTTGCTTGCCGTCTCTCCCCTCTCTTTATTTCTCCCCTTTCCCTCTTCTCCTATTCCTTACTGTATCTCTTCCTCTCCTCTTCCTCCTCTGTCTCCCATTCTCTCTCTCCCTCGCCTCTTCTGTCCCCCTTCCCTTTTACATTTTTTCACCTCCTTTCCCTGTCTCCCTGTCTCCCTCCTCTCCTCTCTCCCTTCCCTTCCTTTCCCTTACTACTCTCGCTCTCCTTTTCCCCTACCCCTTCCCTGTCCTCTTCACATACACATTTCCTCTATCCTCTTTCATTCTCTCTCCCTCCCCTTCTTTCCCTTTCTTTTTATCCCCTTCCCATTCCCCTTCCCCATCCCCTTCCCCTCCCCTTTCCCTCTTCCCTTCTCCCTTCCCCCTTCTCCTCTCTCCTTCTCCCTTCACTTACCCCCTTTCACTTACCCCTCTCGCCCCTACCCCTTCCCCCTTACCCCTTATCCCTTCCCCCTTCCCCCTTCCCCCTCCCTTTCCCCATCGCCTTCTGCCTTCCCCTTCCCCCTTCCTCCATCTTCCCTTCCTCCCTCCCCTCTTCTCCTTCCCCCCTTCTCCCTTCACTTACCCCCCTCTCGCCCCTACCCCTTCCCCTACCCCTTATCCCTTTCCTTACCCCCTTCCTCCCCTTTCCTCCTCCTCCTGCACCCCCGCCCCCCCCCCCCGCCCCCACCCACCCACGCCCACGCACAGACCGTCCGGAAGTGGGCGGTTCTCAAGCGACTGTGGTTTGATCATTAAAAGCAAGATCAAGGGTGATTTTTATTTCTTTTTTGGCTGGCTTGTGTTCTCTTAATTTCTCTAGATTAGTTTCCATTTCGTGGGTTTTTAGTTTTATCACGTTTGCTTTTTTTTTTCTTTTTTTTTTTTTTTTGCTTTGTTTATGTCTTGTTTTTGTTGTTGTTGTTGTTTTTAGCTATTAATATTTTTTTCTCGTGCTAGTTTATTGAGTAAAATATCGACTTGTGAGTTAAACCTAAAAAAAAAGAATAATAAAAGAAATAGATTTTAATGAAATCTGATTTAAATGTCATATGATTTGCCTTTTTTGTGAATCAGACTCAAGATTCAACGAACGATTTTTTTCAACCTCAAGATTCACTTTTTTTTCAATCTCAAGATTCACAATTTTTTTTTTTTTTTTTTTCAATCTCAAGATTCACTACATGTTTTTTTTCAATCTCAAGATTCACTACATGTTTTTTTTTCAATCTCAAGATTCACTACATGTTTTTTTTTTTCAATCTCAAGATTCGCTAGATGTTTTTTACCTCAAAATTCACTATTTTTTTCAACCTCAAGATTCACTATTTTTTCAACCTCAAGATTTACTAAATGCTTTCTTTTATTCTATTTAAGTAGGCTTTTTTCTCTCTCTCTTCGCAACACACTAGCGGTGGCCTCTTGCAACCGAAGAATCTCCTTTTTTTGTCTCTTTCTTTTGTTCAGCCAGATATCTGAAGGAAATAAAAAGCTGCGACATTCTTTTAGGGTTTCTTTTAAGATGAAACAAGTGTAAGAATACTCTTTCCTCCTTTTCCCTTTTTTTCCCCTCAGAGGACGGTCGGGGAAACCATCAAAGCTACAGGAAAAGAGGGGGAAGGGGGTGAGGGGGAGGGGGGAGGGGAGGGTCAAGTCGTATTCCCTCTTGTCTCCCCCCCCCCCTCCACTTCCTCTCTCTCTTCCTTCCTCTCTCTCTCTCTTTCCTCTTTCCTTTTCCTCTTCCTTTTCCCCTTTCTTATCCTTCTTCTTCTCGTTCTTCCCCCCTTCTCCTCCCTCTTTCTTACCCCTCCCCCTCACAAAGCTCCCCTCACAAGGTTAATTGGCTTAGATATCTTTTGTTCCCCTTGCTTTTCCTTCCTCCCCAACCCGCCCCCTCCCCACCTCCCACCCCGCCTCAAACCCAGGGATTCTGCTCTCGCGGTTTGCTCCCCTCTTTGACCCCTCCTCCCCTTCCATCCCATACGACCCACTCCCCATCCCACCCCACCCCCAACCAACTCCAGCTTCTCTCCCCCATACTCTTTGCCCCTTCCCCACCTCACGTCCCCCACCCCCTAACCAAAGACTTCACTCCCCCTTCACACCATCTCCCCCTAACACACTCTCCCCTCCCCACCTCAACCCCACAACCCTAATCCGCTACCTCCAGTTCCAATACTCCCCTCCCTCCCCTTCTTCAATCCCAATATCAACACTCACACTCTTCCCCCTCTGACCTCCCTCTGGCCTCCCCTCCCCTCTCTCTGACCCCCTCCCTCCCCTCTGACCTCCTCCCCTCTCCTCCTCTCTGACCTCCTCCCTCTCCTTTCCTTTCCT
>NC_091558.1:15481409-15483909 GCF_042767895.1 Penaeus vannamei | reverse complement strand
AGAAAGAAGTAGGGACAGAAAAGAAAATATTACATGTGTATTGACAAGAAATAAACATACCAAACAAAAGAAAAATAATTCATCACCAACCTCATTATCGTTATCATCATCATCATCATTTTTTTTTCTTTTCAAGCATCAAAAATTGTTTCGTAAATCGGGACTCAAAGTGAATGAAAAGAAATGTAATAAACACGGCTATTTAGAACAGGAATTCTTTTGTGAACTCGGGAATAAAAAGTGGAAGACATTATTGCATGCATTATGTGTAGAAGTGTGTGTGTGTGTATGTGTGTATGTTTGTGTGTATGTGTATGTATGTGTGTGTGCATGTGTGTGTGCGTGTGTGTGTGTGTGTGAGTTTGTGCATATGTTTGTGTATGTGTGTGCATTTACGTACGTACCTGTGCTTGTATATAGTAATAAAGACAATGTCACGTTCATACGAAATCATACATTCCTATACATAGGACACAGCAATAATAACAAAAATAATTAACAACATATTAAAAAATAATAATAATATCATAAATCAAATCCATACAGGTTCTATTATCTGTACCATCGTGATAAGTTCTCGAAAATCAGCTGACAGGAAAAATGTTCTCTCGCGATGGCCAAACTTTGGTGCAGACTCTTAGGGAAGTCACTGGCGTTCTGCTGTTCCTACGACGAACCCGGAGACCCAAGTTGTGCAGTTGCAGTGGCGCGTCTCTCCTCTCCCTTGCAGCTGCAAATGTCAGGCGAGGAGAGAGAATAAGAACGTTTTTTTTTGTTTTTTTTTTGGGGGGGGTCAGCTCTTCTATATTCTCTGTTATCTTATCATCTGTATCTTGGTATTGTTATCATTATTTTCGTGATTATTATTCATCTCCTCTTCTACATTCTCTTCTTCCTATTCTTCCTCCTCCTCCTTCATATTCTTGTTTTTTGTTCTTCTTCTTATTTCTTCTTCTTCTTCTTTTCTTCTTCTTCTTCTTCTTCTTCTTCTTCCTCTTCTTCTTCTTCTTCTTCCTCTTCTCCTTCTTCCTCCTCCTCCTCCCTCCCTCCTCCTCCTCACTCCTCCTCCTCCTCCTCCTCCTCCTCCTCCTCCTCCCCTCCCCTCCCCTCCTCCTCCCGCCTCCTCCTCCTCCCTCCCCCTCCTCCCCTCCTCCCCTCCTCCTCCTCCTTCCCCCTCCTCCTCCTCCTCCTCCTCCTCCTCCTTCTCCTTCTCTTCCTCTCCAATTCCTTTTCCTCACTTTTATTCTTAAAACTTTTTCTTATTCTTAAAGCTCTTCTGAACTTATTATCTTCAGAGAACAGGAATAGTAAATCCGCCCGCTTTTCTTCGTCTCTCTATATGTATATATATTTACAAATAGATAGATAGATAGATGTGTGTATATATATGTGTGTATATATGTATATATATATGCACTCTCACACATATATACAGAAATATATATATATATATATATATATATATATATATATATATATATATATATATATATATATATATATATATATATATATATATATATATATATATATATTTACATATAGATAGGTAGATAGATAGATGTGTGTGTGTAAATATATATATATATATATATATATATATATATATATATATATATATATATATATATATATATACATATATATATATATATATATTTACATATGTGATAGATAGATGTGTGTGATGTGTGTATATATATATATATATATATATATATATATATATATATATATATATATATATATATATATATATATATATATATACATATTGCATAGACACACACACACACACACAATATATATATATATATATATATATATATATACATATATATATATATATATATATATATATATATATATATATATATATATATATATATATATATATATATATATATATATATATATATATATATATATATATATATATATATATATATATATATATAAACATATGCATATGCTGTATGTATGTCTATATATATACATATATATATATATATATATATATATATATATATATATATATATATATATATATATATATATGCGTGTATGCGTGTGTATATTCATTACTTATATATATAAACCAAAGCCCAAGTTGAAAAGTCGGATAACGGAAGATTCCGCCTCCCACTCCGCGAAGCCTTCTCGGCGAGGTGACCTTTCAGCATACAAATATCCCCGCTCCATTTTTTATCTGCAGATCGTACAAGATAAATCACACGTGAAGATTATTCCCCGGAAAGCAATATGCACTTTGCAATATTCATCATCACCACAATCATTATTGCAAACCACCGACACGTTCGCCGCAATTTCACCGACTGTTCTCATCATCGTAATATATATTTGTGTTTTTTTTCTCTCTTTCTCTCTCTTTTCCTCTATTACTTACATGGACATCACCATAATGATAAAGTTCCACTTAGCTAATCAAACCGCAACAAAATATTTATGAAGACGCACGTAGTTTTTCTTCTTTTTTTTC
>NC_091558.1:15456409-15458909 GCF_042767895.1 Penaeus vannamei | reverse complement strand
TATATATATATATATATATATATATATATATATATATGTATACATATACATATACTTAGATTAAGGTGGAGATGTAGATATAATTGGAACATATGCCCGAAGTCGACTCCCGGCGCGGGACATCTGGGCAGCGAGCTTCGCAGATGGCGCCCGGTGCTTGATCGACTTCGGGTCATCCGGATCAGAGGTAGTTATCCGACCCCCGTTCGGATTACGGGTCGAAACTCCCCGTCGCTTGTGCCGCGCGGGTGGGTATTTTTAGAACCGCAGGAAGAGATAAAAAGCGTTAATATTCGTTAATGTGAAATATGAAAAGGAGGAGGAAATGAAATAGTAAGAGGAGGAAGATTAGGAGATGGAGGAGGGGAAAAGAAGAAGAAGGAGGAGGAGGAGGAGGAATATGAATAGGAGGAAGAGAAAGATTAGGAGATGGAGGAGGAGAAAAAGAAGAAGAAGGAGGAGGAGAAGGAATATGAATAGGAGGAGGAGGAAGATTAGGAGGAGTAGAAAAATAAAGAGGAGAAGGAAGGGGAGGAATATGAATAACAGTAGGAAAAGGAAGAAGAGGAGGAGAAGAAATGTGAAGTAAGGAAGTGTTGGGTCTTTGGACGGATGTTGTGGTCGGATGTTCTCGAAAGGGTTGACTTTTTTTTTTTTTTTTTTTTTTTTTTTTTTACTGACACGTTTATTGAGACAAAAGAAAAAATTACATCTCGAAGGGATAAGGTAACAGGTTATCCTCACCCTTATCTCAATAAGTCCTAGCACATTTATTTTCTTGTCATTATTACTTAATAAGTCCCTGTGTGGGCTCACAATTCACATAGAAAACTTAGGTATAATAACATTTAAAGATAAATAGGTTGGTGAGCCTGGGAGTGAGATGTTGGCTGATGTTGACCAGATGTTGATGTTGATGGTGAATGTTGCGAGAGAAATTTGGGGTTGGAGGAGATAGAAGCGATGATGTTAGTCGTTTTAGGATCATATGCGGACACTTACGGACATGTACGAATGCATGTGTATCTATCTATATAAGTATGTACGTATGTATTATATGTATTTATTTATTTGTGGATGGATTTAGAAATGTGTTTGGTTGCGTCTAACTGTGTGTGTGTGTGTGTGTGTGTGCGTGCGTGTGTGTGTGTGTGTGTGTGTGTGTGTGTGTGTGTGTGTGTGTGTGTGTGTGTGTGTGTGTGTGTGTGTGTGTGTGTGTGTGTGCGTGTCTGTGTGTGTGTGTCTGTACGTGTGTGTAAATCGATGGTACGCGTATAGCTTTGTGAGTATACAAGACCCGCAGAGCCCACGCCCCTCCCCCGGACCCCCAGAGCCATTTCCATATTTACGGCCGAAGGAAATCAACAAGCCGTTCTCCGCAAACATAAAATCCCCGAATATCTCGAAGGCACTCTCCGCCGCCGCTGCAGGCACCCGCGCGCCGCCTTGGCACTGTCGGCGCGGGGGGGGGGGGGGAGGAAGTGCCAGACAAACCCCCAGTGAATCCGCGGCGATCCGCCTCAATCCGCGAACGAAGACGGGCATCGTAACTATTGTCGTTCCAAAGGGGGGTAGTAGGGAGAGGGGAAGGGGGGGGGGGGATGGGCGAGGGAAAGGGGAAGGGGGATTAGGAAGAGGAGGGGGAGAGGGGGGGAGGAGGAGGAAGGGGGTTAATGCGGCGCTTGCTTCAGCTTTTTATAATAGAGGATGTGTGTGTGTGCGTGCGTGTGCGTGTGTGTGTGTGTTATCGTGTGTGTACACATCTGCGTGCGTGTGGGTGCAAATGAACATGTAAGTGTGTGTGTTCATACATACCCATTTACCTACCGGTGTGTCTAACCATTTCCTCTTCTTTCCCCTTTTCCCCTCTTTTACCCAAATTTCCCCCATTTTTCGTCTCCTCCTTCCCTCTCCCCTCCTTCCCTCGATCGCCCATAACGAAAGAAAGAAAAACCTCACTCCCGCGTCTTTTAAATGGGCAAAAATACGCCAAGGTTGAATGAGGATGAGGCCGGGGGGGGGAAGCGTCGCGGCTGATGACGTCATCGGGGAAAGTGACGGGCTATGACTGAAAATGAAAGGAAAATGATCCGAATGTCAGGGTTGAAAATCAAAAAAATGGAAATAGATAAAAAGAAATAAAAATGAGAGGAGAGGGAAAAAAGGAGAGATGTAGATCCGGAAGCGAGAGCGAGGGCGACGTGGAAAGGAAAGTGAAAAATTCAGGAGGGAGAGGAAAGAGAAATGAAAGATGCAGCAGAGAGGATCCTAGAGAGGACTGAAGTGCGGCGAAAGGAGGAGGAGGAGGGGAAGGAGGAGGATGGTGAGGAGAAGGAGAAGAAGGAGGGAGAGGAGGAGGAGGAAGAAGCGGAGTAGGAGGGAGGAGAAGGAGGGGGGAGGAAGTGGAGGAGTAGGAGGAGGGAGAAGGTGGTAGTGGTGGTGGTAGAAGAGTTGGAGTGAGGAAGATGGAGAAGTAGGAAGGATGTGGAGGTGGTGGTGG
>NC_091558.1:15451409-15453909 GCF_042767895.1 Penaeus vannamei | reverse complement strand
CGGGCTGGTCGCTTCGCAAGCCCTGTCTCCTTTTGTGTTTGTTTATGTGCATGTGGTCGCGCGTGTTGGCTTAACCTTCGTAATAATGCATAGCCCGGATAGCATGACAGCGTATGTTTACTTAAACCATTTTTCCTCCTATTTCTTGCTTACTTCTTCTTTTCTTTTCTTCTTTTTTTACACGCCAAAGAAAACGCTCAGTTTGTTTACGTATGCAAGGCTGCATGAGTGTGCGTGAATTAGAGAGCCCATTGCAGTGTTTCGCTAAGTGCCTGCGTGGTCGAGGTACATACGTCTCTCGCCAACCACTTTACAGCAATTATATCCAGAAATAAATCTGCTGCGCTGAGCTCTTGAATGAGGTAATTGTTGCTTTTGGATGCATGCATGCAATAGCCAATGGAGGCAAAGGTATCATTGCAGAGCTATTTCGGTGCACTATGGATTAAACTGCTTTGATTTTCTCTCGGGTACAAAATGCAGATGGAATTAAATGAGATGAAAATAGA
Organism: Penaeus vannamei; assembly: GCF_042767895.1. Taxonomy (NCBI): domain Eukaryota; kingdom Metazoa; phylum Arthropoda; class Malacostraca; order Decapoda; family Penaeidae; genus Penaeus; species Penaeus vannamei. The sequence goes on along the minus strand of NC_091558.1, from coordinate 15,453,400 downwards.
AACAAAACGTCAGTGTTGTTCACAAGTGTGTTTGAAATTAACTTACAAGCTTTGAGTTATAAGATTGTTGCAATATCTGTATCTCAGTTCTCAGTGTGATATGAAAAGGCCATCTATGAATTGATTATTTCTTGAATGTGCACAGGTGAATAAGGATTAAATTCCGAATGATAGATAGATAGTGAACTAATGTTCAAATGATGAAAAAGTGAATGATTTATGGCATAGTGAATGAACGAAATATTTTAATTAAGTGATAAAGTGCTTCGTAAATGAAATACTGAATGAATTATGAAATAAGAATGAATCGAATAATGGGGATAGGGTGAAATAGTCAGTAATTAATAAATCAGTGAAGAAATAATGAAAACAGTGAAATATTTCATCACAGTAATGAACAATTATGATAAAAACATGAAAACATAAAAAATCCAGAAAAACTATATTATTCCTAAAGCATACTGTTGATCAAAATCATTACCAAGCTTAATTATTATTATAAGATTGAAGATCAAAATAGATACAGCAACACATATTCTGAAGTCAAGATCATGATACCAATAATAACAGTAAACATTTATAATTTCCATACATATTATAGATTATGATAAGGATAATGGTATTGATATTGATAAGAGTAGAAAGAGATAATAAATAAAACGATAATGATAAGAGGAATAAAAGTAGCAATCCCATAATCGAATAGATTGTTATAGTTATCATGAAGAATTGGTAATAAAGATAACAATTATATTATGAGGGTAATGATTATCACTCTTAAGATGATTATAGTGATATATGTGATGAGTCTATCCATGATATTAAATGATGTTGATAATGATAATTGTAAGGATAATTAAGATGATGATTATTATACAGTAATGATAATAATAATGATACAAATAATAATGATAATGAAAATAATGATAGCAATGATAATATGAATAATGATAAAATGACGATAATAATGATATTATGCATAAGGATGATAATAATGATATGAATAATAAGAACAATAATGATGATAATAACAAAAATGATAATACATTTAATGATAAAGTTAATGCCAATGATAACAAAAGCTATGATACTACTACTAATAATAATAATAGTAATGACAATAATAATAATAACAATGACTATAATGATACCAATAACAATAATGTAAATAATAATAGTAAAGATGATGATGATGAGAATAATGATAATGATGGCAATAATAAACGATGATAATAGTAATAGTAATGATAATGATAATGATGATAAAAATAGCAATAGTAATGACAACGATGATAGTAATAGTAATGATGATGATAATAATAATGATAATAATATTAATAATAATGATAATGATAATGATGTTAATAACTCAAATAATAATGATGACAATAATAATAATCATCATCACAATGTCAATTATGTGACAGTGATAATAACAAAAATAATGATGATAAAAGTAATAATAAATCTATGTAAAGTTGTATATGTCAGTCAACTTGCCTCTCAGTATATACTTGTTATTTGCCTGTTTTTCTTGTGTACAAACCTATTTCCATCTCTTTATTGAAGTTAATGGAACAGTAATTTGTTAGACAAAAAGACTTACAGCTCATATGCAGGCGGCCTGATCCTCCTAAGTTATTAAAATAGAGGAACGGTACTTTAGCGTTTTAAATTCGGCCAAAAATTCACATGGAAGAGAAAATTCTGCTGCTCCACTGGCCTCTCCCCCTCCCCCCCACCCCCTCCCCGATTTCCTGATGGATCACACATCACGCTTTTGATAACCTGTCAAGTTTACTGGCTTTCTTCTCTGCTTCTCTCTTTCTTTCTCTTTCTCTTGCTTTCCCTCCCTCCCTATCTGCCAGTCTTTCCCTCTCTGATTCTCTTCCTCCTCCCCACAGAACCACTCACCAACTCCCCAACTTTACCCTCTCTCCCCTTCCCACCAACTCCCCTCCCCCTCCCTCCCCACCAACTCCCTCTTCTCC
>NC_091558.1:15403909-15406409 GCF_042767895.1 Penaeus vannamei | reverse complement strand
AGATTCTTACGGTATGCACTTGTTCGTTTCCTTGGCGAGATGGTTACGGTATGCCCTTGTCCGTTTCCTTTGCGAGATGCTTACGGTATGCACTTGTTCGTATCCCTGGCGAGATGTTTATGGGATGCACTCGTCCGTTTCCTTGGCGAGATTCTTACGGGATGTACTTGTCCGTATCCTTGGCGAGATGGATACGGAATGTACTTGTCCGTTTCCTTGGCAAGATGCTTACGTGATTCACTCGTTCGTTTCCTTGGCGAGATGGTTACGAGATGCCCTTGTCCGTTTCCTTTGCGAGATGCTTACGGGATGCACTTGTCCGTTTCCCTGGCGAGATGATTACGGGATGCACTCGTCCGTTTCCTTGGCGAGATGGATGTGGAATGCACTCGTTCGTTTCCCTGGCGAGATGCTTACGTGATTCACTCGTTCGTTTCCTTTGCGAGATGCTTACGGTATGCACTTGTTCGTTTCCTTGGCAAGATGGTTACGGAATGCACTTGTTCGTTTCCTTGGCGAGATGATTACGGGATGTACTCGTCCGTATCCTTGGCGAGATGGATACGGAATGTACTTGTCCGTTTCCTTGGCAAGATGCTTACGTGATTCACTCGTTCGTTTCCTTGGCGAGATGGTTACGAGATGCCCTTGTCCGTTTCCTTTGCGAGATGCTTACGGTATGCACTTGTCCGTTTCCTTTGCGAGGTGATTACGGGATGCACTCGTCCGTTTCCTAGGCGAGATGGATGTGGGATGCACTCGTTCGTTTCCCTGGCGAGATGGTTACGAGATGCCCTTGTCCGTTTCCTTTGCGAGATGCTTACGGTATGCACTTGTTCGTTTCCTTGGCAAGATGGTTACGGAATGCACTTGTTCGTTTCCTTGGCGAGATTCTTACGGGATGTACTCGTCCGTATCCTTGGCAAGATGGATACGGAATGTACTTGTCCGTTTCCTTGGCAAGATGCTTACGTGATTCGCTCGTTCGTTTCTTTGGCGAGATGGTTACGAGATGCCCTTGTCCGTTTCCTTTGCGAGATGCTTACGGTATGCACTTGTTCGTTTCCTTTACGAGATGCTTACGGTATGCCCTTGTCCGTTTCCTTTGCGAGATGCTTACGGGATGCACTCGTCCGTTTCCCTGGCGAGATGGTTACGGGATGCACTCGTCCGTTTCCCTGGCAAGATGCTTACGAGACGTGAAAGATCTTGACACTGAAAGATCTCGCCGGCCGGGAAGTCTGACTGGCCGGGGAGCACTTTCTCCTTCTCTCTCTTTGTCTCTGGTTCCCATATTCTCTTCTGTGGGGGGGGGGGGGTCTGGTGTTTTCTTGCTGGTTTCTTCATTTTATTCTATTTGTTGTTGTTTTTTAGCTTTATTTTTGGTGTGGTGTATATGTGAATAAACATATACGTACACACATACTCGTACGCACACACACACACATGTATGCACGTGCACATACATGCACGTATACACTCTCTCTCTCTCTCTCTCTCTTTCTCTCTCTCTCTCTTTCTCTCTCTCTCTCTTTCTCTCTCTCTCTCTCTCTCTCTCTCTCTCTCTCTCTCCCTCTCTCTCTCTCTCCTCTCTCTCTCTCTCTCTTTCTCTCTCTCTCTCTCTCTCTCTCTCTCTCTCTCTCTCTCTCTCTCTCTCTCTCTCTCCTCTCTCTCTCTCTCTCTCTCTCTCTCTCTCTCTGTCTCTCTCTCTCTCTCTCTCTCTCTCTCTCTCCCTCTTACTCTCCCTCCCTCCCTCCCTCTCCTTTCTCTATTTATATCTCTGCTCTTCCACTTTTTATCTCTGTTGTTCTTTCTTTTCTCTATATATCTTACGCACATGTCTCTCTCCCCTCCTCTCTCTCCTTCTGCGCTCGCCGCACACCTTCTCAGAAGAACCAACGCTCATTTGTTTTTAAGATAAGCATGCATTGCCACACCCCCCCCCCATCCCCCCGCCCCGCCTCCAGCCTTCCCTCCCCTCTTGCTCACACCCTCCGTCTTCTAATCCTCCCTCTCTCCGTAGTATCCCCTACCCCCCCCCTATCTTTCTCTCTCCACTACTCCCCTTCCCCCAACATCCTCCCTCCTCACAACCTCCCTTCCTCCATCTTCCCCCTCCCTCCTTATCCCCCCTCCCCTTTGCACCCACCCCCTCTTACTCACGCCCATCCCTTGGTCTTCCTCCCTAATTACACCTCTCCCTTCCCCCATCCCCCTCCTCCCTCCCATAATCATTAATTACTACACTCCTTCCCATCCACCTCCCTCCCCTCCCACCACCACTACCCTTCTCCCATCCACCCCCTCCTCCTCCCACCACACCACTCCTTCTCCCATCCACCCCCTCCCACCACACCACTCCTTCCCCCCATCCACCTCTCTCTCCTCTTTCCCACCACCACTCCCTTCCCCATCCACCCCTCCCCTCCCACCACCACTCCTTTCCCCATCCACCCTCCCTCCCATCACACTGCCCTTTCCCCATCCGCCCCTCCCCCCC
>NC_091558.1:15390967-15398467 GCF_042767895.1 Penaeus vannamei | reverse complement strand
CAGACAGACAGACAGATAGACAAAATAAAACAAACAACAAAGCAATAACAAAAACAACAACAAAGCAATAACAAAAACAACTGAAAAAAACAAAGCAAAAACAAGAATAAAGCAAAAACAACAACAACTGCAACAAAACAGAAACAACAAAACAAAAACAAGACCAAGAACAAATATGCCTGCACAAACAACAGCAAAACAAAAAACAACTACATTTGAAAACCACGTCGACAACATCCACAGAAACGTAATGAGCACACTAATTTACCTGAGCCAGATCAAAAATAGAATTCCTGCTGAAACTAGAATATCTGTTATACAAACACTATTATACAAACGCTATTATCCTACCTTGTTTTAGTTCTCAGTATGATTAATTATTGCTCAAACATATGGGGGCACGACAAACAAAAGCCAAATTCAGAAATTTCAAAAATTACAAAACTTTGCTGCCAGAGTAGCACTTGGTAACGTAAAGGAGTGTGACCACATTACCCCACACATAAATAAACTAAGTTGGCTAAAAGCGCAACACAAATACACCTATGGTACTTATACTAATTTCAATTCATTCTAATTCATAAAATAATCCAAGGTTTTTATCCAAAATGGCGTTTAACCCTTCCAATTGCAGATATACACAACCCATATTCAAACAAGACAGGTTAGCTCCTTTATGTCGAAAGATCATGTCTGTTTGTTTTTCTGTTTGTCTCTGTTTTTTCTGTTTGTTTGTCATTTTTATCTATTTGTTTGTTTTTTTCTGCTTGCTTTTCTGTCTGTTTGTCTGTTTTTTTCTGTTTTTCTGTTTGTTTGTCTGTCTGTTTTCTCTGTATGTCTGTTTTTTTCTGTTTGTTTGTCTGTTTTTTCTGTTTGTCTGTCTGTTTGTCTGTCTGTTTTTTTCTGTTTGTTTGTTTTTCCTGTTTATTTGTCTGTCTTTTTTTACTGTTCGTTTGTCTGTTTTTTTACTGTTCGTTTGTCTGTTTTTTCTGTTTGTTTGTCTGTTTTCTCTTTGTTTGTTTATCTTGTGATATAAGAAGCATTCAGAACTCAAATACATTCAAAAGGAAATTAAAGGAACATCTCTTAAATCATCAATGACATCAGGTTTCAAAATATAAGAAAAGACAAGCTTTATATGCTTTACCATTGATTCTATGTTTAACTGTGATATAACTATGTGATATAACTATGTATATAACAATAATAACCATTGTAACAAATGGAATAGTTCTTTTATATTTGAATTTGAATTTGAATTCTCCCTCCTTCTCCCTCCTTCTCTCTCTCTCTCTCTCTCTCTCTCTCTCTCTCTCTCTCTCTCTCTCTCTCTCTCTCTCTCTCTCTCTCTCTCTCTCTCTCTCTCTCTCTCTCTATCTCTCTCTCCCTCCCTCCCTCCTTTCCCTCCCTCCCTCCCCTTCCTTCCTCTCCTTCTCCCTCTCTCTCTCTCTCTCTCTCTCTCTCTCTCTCTCTCTCTCTCTCTCTCTCTCTCTCTCTCTCTCTCTCTCTCTCTCTCTCTCTCTCTCTCTCTCTCTCTCTCTCTCTCTCTCTCTCCTTCCTTCCCTCCTCCTTCCTCTCCCCCTCTCTCTCGTAGTTCCCATTTCTTGCTTATTCCGCCACTAGACATTCCATTTGTCTCCTTCTCCTCTCCTCCCTGATCTACCATCATTTGTCTACTTCTACTTCTACAACGCCATGATCTCGCCTCATTTGTCGGTCTTTCGTAGACACGCTGTCTGGGCGGCCTACATTTCGGGTTGTTTGGCTGTGTCTGTTTGTATTTTCTTTTTGTTTGTTTTCTTTCTGTTTGTCTGTTTTTTTCTGTTTGTCTGTCTTTTTCTGTTTGTCTGTTTTTGTTTGTTTGTTTGTCTGTTTTTTTCTGTTTGTCTGTTTTTGTTTGTTTGTGTGTCTTTTTTTCTGTTTGTCTGTTTTTCCTATTTGTCTGTTCTTTTCTGTTTGTCTATTTTTTTCTGTTTGTCTATTTTTCTGTTTGTCTATTTTTTTGTTTGTCTATTTTTTGTTTGTATGTTTTTTTCTGTTTGTTTGTCTGTTTTCTCTTTGTTTGTGTTTTATTTCGTTTTGTTGTTTTTTGTGTTTGTTTTCGTGTTTCCTTGTTTGTTTTTCTTCCTGTTGTTGAGTCTTGATTTCGTTTTCCTATATGTTTGTTTTGATGTGTCTTTGTTCCTATTTTTCTCCTTTTCCATTTTTATTTATCATCTCTCTATATAATTCTCCTTTCATCTTTGATTTTATTTTTTTTCGTTTTCATTCTTGTTTATTCATTCATTTTTTTCTATCGTCCTCTCTTCTCCTATTCTGATTTTTCTTTCTTCTGCTTCTGGTTCTTGTAATTATTATAATTTTTTTTATAATTTCCATTGTTGTGATAAAAATTATGATCATCATTATTATTTCTATTACCATTATGATTATTATTACCTTATTATTTTCATTATTATTGCTAGCATTATTATCGTTATTTTTTGGTATTATCATTATATTTATTTTTTGTTATTACTTTTATTATTGTCATCATCATCATTAGTATTAATATTACTAGTAGTAGTAGTAGTAATTGTTGTAGTAATAGTAGTGGTGGTCGCCGTTGTAGTATTATCATGATTAATATCATTATTTTTATAATAATTATTATCTTAACGTAAATTATTATTGTCATTTCCGTCATCAACGTTAATTTTACCATTAATATCACCAATATCTTTATCAGTGCTAGTAGTAGTAGTAGTATCATTATTATTATTACACACACACACACACACACACACACACACACACACACACACACACACACACACACACACACACACACACATATATATATATATATATATATATATATATATATATATATATATATATATATATATATATATATATATATAAACCTTACCACCATTATTAGTGTTATTGTTGCTGCTATTGATATAATTAATATTAACCTACTGTCATTACCTTAATCTAAAAAAAATAACAATTAATATCACCACTATCACTATCACTATTATCATTACTTTTTCACCTTATTACCATTATTAATGATATAGTTGTTGTTATTGTTATGAAAGATATTCGGCCTATTGTTGTTGCTACAAGGAAAACAAAATAACTTAAGAACAAAAGAACAAAAGATGGAGTCGTTTTGCGTTCTTCAAACAGGCCCGTAAAATGTAGGCGACAAATATTTATACGGTTTGTATGCCGTTGCACCTTTGCTGGTTCCCTCCCCTTTGTCATTTCCTCGTTCTCTACTCCTTCTTATTCTTATTCGTTTTCTTCTTCTCCTCCTTCTTCTTCTTCTTCCTCTTTTTTATTCTTCCTATTTCTTTTCTTACTCTTCTTTTTCTTTTTCTTCTTCTTCCTCCTCATCTTCTTCTTCTTCTTCCTCCTCCTCTTTTTCTTCTTCTGCTTCTTTTTCTTCTACTTCTTCTTTTTCTTCTTCTTTTGCCTATCTTCCTCCTTGTCATCCGTTTTCTTCTTTTTCTTCCGCCTCCTCCTCTTTCTTCTCCTTTTTTTCATCCTCCACTTCCTCCTCCTCTCCTCCCTCCTTCTCCTTGTCCACCTCCACCACCACCATCCCCTCCTCTTCTCCTTCTTCTCCTTCTTCTTCTCCTTCTTCTTCTTCTCCTTCTCCTTCTCCTTCTCATTCTCATTCTTCTTCTTCTTCTTTTTCTTCTTCTTCTTCTTCTCCTTCTCCTTCTCCTTCTTCTTCGGCTTCTTCCTCCTCCTCCCTCCTCCTTCTCCTCCTCCTCTTCTTCTTCTTCTTCTTCTTCTTCTTCTTCTTCTTCTCCTTCTGCTTCTGCTTCTGCTTCTCCTTCTTCTTCTTCTTCCTCCTCCTCCTCCACCTCCTCTTTCCTATCTGTTCTATCCTCCCCCCCCTTTTTTCCCCATTCGTACCCCAAGCTCTACCTCCGGCACCGCCCCGTACCCGCACACAAGTACCCACACCGTCTCCGTCTTCGCTACCCCCCTCCCCCACCCCCCACCCCTCCTCACTCGCGTCTTGCCTTATGATGTACGACCGAGAAGCTAGGACGGGTGGGGGGGGGGGGAGGGAGGGGGTGTTGCTTCATAAGGGGTGTTGAGGGAGGGGTGAGAGAGAGAGGAGGGGGGAGGGGGCAGGGGAAGGGGAGGGGTGAAGTGGAGAAAGGCTGTGTTAAGGGGAGGGTTAGAAGGGGTGGGGAAGGGGAGGGGGAAAGAGAAAGGGAAGAGGGGAGGAGAGAGGAAAAGAGAAAGGGAAGAAGGGAGGGGGAGGATGAAAAAAAGCGAGAGATGAGAATGAGACAAAGGGGAAGGAACAAAAACAGAGAAGAATGAGGAAGAAACAAAATACAAAATAAAAAAAAGTAGGAAGAAACGAGTAAAAAAGAAAAAAAAAACTTAGAAAGAAGACATACTTTCCAAACGAGGGGGGAGGGGGGAGGGGGAGGGCAAGAATCAGACAAGGAAATAAACCTTTTTTTGTTTTTGTTTTTTCTCATTTTCTCTATTTTAAGATGAGTTTGTCGAAAAGCCTGATTCTAGGACTTCGTTAAGACCGGCGAGGAATCCGAATAGCGGAGAATTATGTGACCGGATGGAGGCGAGATACGAAAATAAACGCTAATTAAGGGAAGAAGAAGACGCCCACAAGAGATAAAGAATAAATTAAGAGAATTTGGCAAGGCGAAGAAGAGGCAGATAAGGTGAAGGTGACGAAGGCGAAGGTGACAGGAGAAGGTGACAGATGACGAGACCTTATGACACCGTAAGTAATGTGCATGGAGATAAGGGTCAGACAGGGACACGAATATTAATATAATTAGGAATAGAAGAATGAAGACAAAAAGAGTATAAAGAAAAGTAAAATCAGAAATGAGTAAATAAAAATGAAAATAGTAAAACATAAAAAAATGTAATAGGTTAATACATAAAAGAATGTAATAGAGCAAAAGAGAAAAAGCGAATGAAATACAAGATAAAGATAATGATGATAGATAGATTAATAAATAAAGAGAATAGAGTAAAACATTAAAACTAATAATAATGAATAAAGAAGTAAAGACAGAAAGAAGTAAATAAAAATAGATAAGTAAATAAAAATGACAGTAAAAACAGGATAGGGTAAAACATAAAAAACAACAACAGAATAAAGCATAAAAATCTGATCAGAAGAAACAAAAAAACAATTACTGCATCGCCTTTTTCTCCGCCTCTCTCTCTCTCTCTCTCTCTCTCTCTCTCTCTCTCTCTCTCTCTCTCTCTCTCTCTCTCTCTCTCTCTCTCTCTCTCTCTCTCTCTCTCTCTCTCTCTCTCTCTCTTCCTCTTCCTCTTCCATTTCCTCCTCCTCCTCCTCTTCTTCCATTTCCTCCACCTCCTCCTCTTCTTCCTCTTCCTCCTCTTCCTCCTTCCTCCACCTCCACCTCCTCCTCCCCTCCTTCCTCCTCCTCTTCTTCCTCCACCTCCACATCCACCTCCTCCTCTTCCTCCTCCTCCTCCTCCACCTCCACCTCCTCCTTCCTCTTCCTCCCTCCTCCTCCTCCTCCTCCTCCTCCTCCTTCCTCCTCCTCCTCCTCCTCCTCCTCCTCCTCCTTCCTCCTCATCCTTCCTCCTCCTCCTTCCTCCCTCCTTCCTCCTCAGAGACAATCGCCTTCGCTTTCGCCTTTGAGAACCGAGATCGCGAATATTGCCTGTGCAGTCGGCGAGAAATTCCTGTTCTTTGAAGCTGCGCGAATATGCTTATTGCTTGAGACTTTCTTTTTTTGGTGTTGTTTGTCTTGTTTGTTGGTTGTTTGTTTTGTTTTTGTTTTGTTGGTTGTTTTGTTTGTTTGCTGTTGGTTGTTTGTTTTGTTTGTTTTGCTTGTTGTTTGTTTTGTTTATTTTTGGGGGGTTGTTTTGGGGGGGTTGGTGGTGGTGGTGTGTGTGTGGGGGGGGGGAGGTTGTGTGTGTGCGTGTGTGTGTGTATGTGGAATGGTAATGTATGTAGCGTTTTCCTTTGATTTAAGAATATTTGTTTGTTTGTTTGTTTTAGTGTGTGTGTGTAAGCAAAAGCACAGAATAACAACAGCAACAACAAACATGTAACCCTAACCTTCCCCAAATATCAAAACGCAAGCAAATCTCCCCCCCTTAACCCCCTCCCTCTCTTACCCCCCCCCCCACACCACACACCCCAGTCTCCCCTCCCTCCTTACCCCTTAACCCCCACCTCCAAACGCAAGCAAATCACCCCCTCCCCTCTTACCCCCCAGCACACACCCCACACACCAGTCTCCCCTCCCCCTCACTCCCTAACCCCCACCCCCACCCTAGTCCTAGTCTCCCCTCCCCCTCACCCCTAACCCCCACCCCAGTCCCAGTCTCCCCTCCCCCTTACCCCATAATCCCCCACCCCCACCCCAACCCCAGTCCCAGTCTCCACTTCCCCCTCACCCCCCACCCCTAACCCCCCACCCCACACCCTAGTCTCTCCCTCACCCCTCACCCCCTAACCCCCCACCCCCACCCCAGTCCCAGTCTCCCTTCCCCCTCTCACCCCCTAACCCCCCCACGCCCACCCCTGTCCCAGTGCCACCAGTCCCAGTGCCATCCCCCCACAAAACGCCCGTCACCGCCTTTCCTTATCTCTCGTGTCATCGATGAACCCCCCAACCTCGTTATCTGTCGCCAACCCCGCTATTACGCCGTGGATAAGCCCCGCCCACTTTTTGTTTTGTTTTTCTTTTCCTTTTGAACTAATTTCTTGTGTCGTATTTAAGCATTTATTACCCTCATCATCATTATCCAAGAAGGCAGTCAAGGAGGTCTGATGTGACAGTCAAGGAGCTCTGATATGACAGGCAAACGCCGATTTCGACTTCGTAATGACAGTGGGCGCCCTGAGATTGTCATTAAGGGTGATTGGGGCGGTGGGTGGGGGTGGGGTGGTGGGGGGATTGTTTTAATGCTGTTTGTTTTAATCTGGTTATCGTGTTTTTATGTTTAGAGTTTTTTTGTGTGTTTGTTTGGTTAATGGGTAAGCATCATACACATACACGTGCAAGCACACGGAGGCGCAACACACACACACACTCTCATACACACACACACACACACACACACACACACACACACACACACACACACACACACACACACACACACACACACACACACACACACACACACACACACACACACATACAGACACAGCCACACACACTCTCTTTACACACACACACGCACACACACACACAGACACACACACTCTCTTTCACACACACACACACAAATACACACACACTCACACACATATGCACACATAAACAAACACACACACACACACACACATGAACCCCCCTACACACACACACACATGCACCCCCAACCCACACACACACATGCACCCCCAACCCACACACACACATGCACCCCTAACCCCCAACCCACACCTCCCCCCCCCCCACCTCACACACAAAGTTAAACGAATAAAAAAAAAAAAAAACTACAGAAGCTACCCAACGC
>NC_091558.1:15370967-15385967 GCF_042767895.1 Penaeus vannamei | reverse complement strand
AGCGCTAGTGGAACTGAAGCAAAAAATCTTCAGGAAAAAGTTGAGGAGGTCATTAAAGTCCAAGAAACTGTCAAACAGATTGAAAGTAATTTGTCAAACAGCCAAGCTCAAATAATGGAAGAAGCCAAGAAAATGACAGCTACATATGCAGATGTATCAAAAGTAAAGGAAACCGTGAATGAAATGGAAAAAAGATAGAACAAGACATCAAGACCACAAAGGAGGAAATTAAAACAGCTTGCAGCAACGATTAAGAAGAATGAATTCAAATCCCACCTTGGGCAACATGCAAGAAATATTGCTAATTTGGCTGACGTAAACAAGGACATAGTAATATTGGGACACGAAGAAAAAGTTGTAGAAGATGGAATTGAACGATACAACAAAGACAAGAAATTAATTGTAGATATTCTCAAGGTCATAAATCCCGAATTCGCCGAGCAGAATATCATAGCTCACAGGAGGCTAGGATTATTCGAAAAGGGAAAGAAACGGCCTCTAAAAGTAACATTCTTGAATAAGCAAATAGTAACTGATATAATAAAGAAAGCCAAAGTTCTGGCCACCCATGAGGAATACAAAAAATCTGGATAAGAGAAAACATGACCAAAGATGACAGAGTAACGCTACAAAAGAAATTGGAAGAAGTAAAAAACAAAAATGAACAAAGGACTGAAGAGGAAAAAAACTTATTTATTTGGAGGGTGAGAGGTCTCCAAGCAAAGCAAATATACTATCGGAACCAAAATGTAGAGGCAGACAAACATTAACCCTGCAACCAAATTTAATACCTAAAGATTATATAGAAATAGTTTACACAAATATTGATGGTCTATCTTCGAAGTTGCTTGAACTAGAGACAATAATTGATATGGATAAACCGGATGTAATATGCATCACTGAAACCAAACTGGACCCCTCCACAGGCGATGTAACATTAGGGCTTAAAGACTATAATATTTGGAGAAAAGATAGGGCAGATGGAAATGGAGGGGGTAGCAATATTAACAAAGAAAGGAATCATTATAAAGGAGTTAGAAATTAATCAGGACCCCATAGTGGAAATGAAGGTAATTGAGGTAGAAACAAATGGGGTAAACACAATAATAACCACGGTATACATGCCACCTCAAACATCGGCGTGGTCACTAGAAAATTACCAGAAACTAATTCAAGAAACAATAAAGAGCCTGGAAGAAGTGCTACAACTTTCGGAAACCAATTCAACAGAAATTCTTATTACAGGGGACTTTAATAGCAAAATTGACTGGGAAAGTCTCGATCCTAGAGCACAATCAGATTCTTGGAATGCTAAATTACTAGATGTCATAAATGAACATTGCCTTTTCCAGAATGTAACAGATCATACCAGGATAAGAGGGCTAGATAGGCCGTCTATGCTTGACCTAATATTTACAAAGCATAACGACGATATTAAGGATATCGAATACTGTCCTCCTTTAGGAAAAAGCGACCATGTAGTGATTAAACTAAAATACTGTCTGCTACAGGAAAAACTCATCGTAAGCAAAGAAAGAAAGGAAAAATACAATTACAAGAGAGGTTGTTATAGAGGCGTTAAAGACTTCTTTGATAACAAAAACTGGGAAACACTTCTGGATGATGAGAACCTTCATGTTCAGTATGCAAAATTTTGTGAGATCTATAAAAGGAGTGGAAACATTCATACCCAAATTCAAACCTGAAGCAAGAAATGGCCAAAAATGGTTCAACGACAAATGCAAGAAAATGAGGGAAAAAAAGCATCTCCTTTGGAAAAGATTCAGAAGGCATAGATCTCAGGCAGCATATGAAAGATATAAAATAGGAAGAAATGAGTATACCCAAACCATGAGAGAGGCGAAATTAGACTTTGAAAAGGACATAATAAACAAATGCGCAAGTCAACCAAAACTCTTCTTTAACTACATAAATAGTAAAACTAAAAGTAGGGATCAAATTAGCACTATCAAAGACAATAACATTATATATTCTAAGGAGGAAGAAATGTGTGAAATCCTAAATGAGAAATTTCAGTCAGTGTTTGTTCAGGATCCATGCTTTGATATGGCAAATACCCATACAGACGTAAAGAACATCGAAAATATCGCCCCAAAAAGAACGAAATAAAAGATCTGCTAAAGGATTAGACAAGACCAAAGCAGAGGGACCAGATGAAATTTCTAACTGGGTTCTTAGGGAATGTGTCGAAGAGCTGTGTACTCCTTTATTGTTAATATTTCAAAATTCACTAAGACAAGGTAAACTACCAAAAAGTTGGAAATTCGCAAATGTTACACCCTTATATAAGAGCGGCGACAAACAAAACCCACTAAATTATAGACCAGTTTCATTAACTAGTGTAGTATGCAGACTGCTAGAAAGAATAATTAGAAAACAATGGGTTGAAATGCTTGAAAAATACGAAATGATATCAAATAAACAATTTGGTTTTAGAGAAGGAAGGTCGTGTGTAACAAATCTCCTCTGTTTTTATAATAGAGTATCTGAAATATTACAAGAAAGAGACGGCTGGGTGGATTGTGTGTATTTAGACTTTAAGAAGGCTTTTGATAAGGTGTCTCATAGAAGACTACTATGGAAACTAGAGCACCTAGGTGGAGTGAAAGGTAACCTACTCGCATGGATGAAAGACTTTCTTCATGAAAGACAAATGAGCACAGTAATTAGAGGAAAGCATTCTACATGGCGACGGGTAACCAGCGGAGTGCCTCAAGGATCGGTGTTGGCGCCAATTATGTTTACTATTTTCGTCAATGATTTAGAGTCAAACATAAGCCCAGGTAGTTATCTGAATATGTTTGCAGATGACGCAAAGATACAAAAGAGGGTAACAGACAACGTCTCATGCCAATGCCTCCAAAGTGACATCGAGAACTTATTCACGTGGAGTTGTACATGGAAAATGGAATTCAATACCAATAAAATGCCACGTAGTCAGATTTGGAGAAAGTAGAAATCGCCCACTATTCCAATACAAATTAGGGGACGCAGTATTAGACACAGCTGACAGGGAAAAAGATCTTGGGATAATCATAAATAGAAACCTAAATCCAAATGACCATATAAATGAAAAGGTCCACAAAATGTTAGGACTGATTGCCAACATGAAGAGGGCATTCGTGTATGTGGACGAAGATATGGTAAAGAAGATTATTAAAGCAATCATAAGACCAGCTCTTGAGTACGGTGCAGTGGTATGGAGTCCACACTTGAAAAAAGATATTGACAAACTGGAAAGAGTCCAAAGAGCGGCGACAAGATGGGCACCTACCCTAAGAGATCTGAGTTACGAAGACAGACTACAAAAATTAGGACTTACAACCTTGGAAGAAAGAAGGAAAAGGGGGGATATGATTATGCTTTTCAACTGCATTACAGGAAGAGTGAAAATAGATAAGGATGACTTTTTGATCCTGAACACAAGAAGAACGAGAGGACTCAACAAAAAGTTGAAAGTAAAAAGAGGTGATAAAGATGTCAAAAAATATAGTTTCCCAAACAGAATTATTGAATCGTGGAACAGTCTCCCCAATCAAGTAGTGTGTGCCAAAACTGTACATCAATTTAAAAAGTTATATGATAATTTAAATATAGCAGACGGGACCACCTGAGCATAGCTCTTCTCCCGTATCCAAACAACTAGGTAAGAACAACTAGGTAAGAACACACACACACACAAACACACACACACAAACACACATAAGCGCCGCTGAGCACATGCTGATACGCTAACACCATCATTTCGTTACTGCCAACTAAAATTTTGTGGTCAGTTTGGTAATAATTTCACCAACGTGCAACAACAACAGTGACAGTGATAATAGCCTTCGCTGTTGTCTCATTTCGGCCTCATTCTGTTTGCTCTCGTGTCCCGATGTCCTCCTTTGCCTCGCTCGCCTCACTCGCCTCACTTACCTCGCCTCCACACTGCCTGTCGTCGTGTTTCCTTGTCTCGTTCTAATCCTCGCTCTGTGCGCTGCTATTTATTAGGGTCTTTCTCTTTCTCTCTCTCTTTCTTTCTCTTTCCTTTTCTCTTTCTCTGTATCTTTCTCTGTCTCTGTCTCTGTCTCTTTCTCTTTCTCTTTCTCTTTCTCTTTCTTTCTTTCTTTCTTTCTTTCTCTCTCTCTCTCTCTCTCTCTCTCTCTCTCTCTCTCTCTCTCTCTCTCTATCTATCTATCTATCTATCTTTTTTTACCTTTATAATGTCCCTTTTAATATGAGTTTCTTTGTTGTAGTATTCCCTTCTTCCCGCTTTCTCCCTCCCGTTCTCCCTCAGGCTTCCCTTTCCCTCGTTCTGCTCTTCCTCCTCTTCCCTTCTTCCTATTACGTTCTCCTCTCCTTTCTTTTCACTCCACTCCTTCCCCACTTCTCCCTTTCTCCGTCCTTCCACGCCTTCTTTACTCCCTTTTCGACGTTGTCTTCGCTTTTCTTCATTCTCCTTTTTTCCTCCTTTCTCCTTCATCCTCTCGTTACCCTTGTTCCCCTCCCTTGCTCCTCCTCCCTTTTACATACTCTCTCCCTCGTCTTACCTTTCCTGTACACTCTCCTCCCTCCTCCTCCTCCCTTTCCTGTACACTCTCCTCCCTCCTCTTACCTTTCTTATATACCTTTCTCATCCTTTTCTATCCTTTTTTCCTCCTCTCTTTAACCCTCCCCACCTCCCCCTCCCCCTCCTCCCACCTCCTCCTCCTCCTCCTCCTCCCTCCTCCTCCTCTCCTCCTCCTCCTCCTCCTCCTCCTCCTCCTCCTCCTACTCCTACTCCCTCCTCCTCCCTCCTCCTCCTACTCCCCCTCCTCCTCCCTCCCTCTTTCTCCCCTCTCTCCCCCATCTCCTCCTCCCCACCACCTCTTCCTCCTCTTCCCCCCCACCTCCTCCTCCTCCTCCCCCACCACCTCCCTCCTCCTTCCTCCTTCTCTCCCCTCCTCCCTCCTCCTCCCTCCTCCTCCTCCTCCTCCTCCTCCTCCTCCTCCTCCTCCCCCACCACCTCCTCCTCCTTCCTCTTCCTCCTCCTCCTCCTCTTTCTCTCCCTCTCCCCCCATCTCCTTCCTCCTTCTTCCTCCTCCTCTTCTTCCTCCCTATCCCCCATCTCCTCCTCCTCCTCCTCCTCCTCCTACTCCTCCTCCTCCTCCTCCTCCTCCTCCTCCTCCTCCTCCTCCTCCTCCTCCTCCTCCTCCTCCTCCTACTCCTCCACCTCCTCCTCCCTTCCTCTTTCTCCTCCTCCTCCTCTTCCTCCCCCTCCGTATCCCCCACGCTGACACAACGAGACCATATAAGGCAAGAGTACGAGAGACCCTGATTATGGACCTCGCGAAGTCTCTAATGAAGTGACGAAAGCTGCCATGATTCTGCCGTGAGGGGTCGGGAGGGCAGGGGAAGGGGATGGGGGATGGGGGAGGAGGAGGCAGGGGTGGGGGGTAGCTTGAAGGAGGGGTGTGTGGGCTAGGAAGGAAGGGGAAGAGGGAAGGGGGTAGCTTGAAGGAAGGGGGAGGGAGGTGTGGGCTAGGAAGGAAGTGGGAGGGAGGTGTGGGCTAGGAAGGAAGGAGAAGGGGAAGGGTTAGCTTGATGGAGGGCAAGTAGGGGGTGAGCTAGGGAGGAAGGGGAAGGGGGAGGGGGTAGCTTGATGGAGGGGGAAAAAAAGGTGGACTCAGAAAGGGAAAGAGGAAGGGGTAGCTTGAAGGAGGTGGGGAAGAGCAGATGGAAGGGAGGTAGAGGTGTCTAGGGAGGAAGGGGGAAGGGGGTAGCTTGACGGAGGAGAAGTAGGGGGATTATGAAGGAAGAGGAAAGGGAGGGGGTAGCTTGAAGGAGGGGGAGTAAGGGGCTAGGGAGGAAGGGGAAGGGAAGGGAGTAGCTTAAAAGAGGGGGAAGTAAGGGGAGGAGGGCTAGGCACGAAGAAATAGGGGTTTGAGAAAAAAAGGAAAAAGAAGAAGGTGAGTTTGAGGCGAATGGGGGTGGGGGATTGAAGGAGGGTTTGGTTTAATGAAAGAAGGAGGGAAGAAGTGGGGAAGTGGAAGAAGGATGGAAGAAGGAAGGAAGGAAATAAAGAGGAAGAGGGGAAGGAAAGAAGGAAAGGAGAGACAGATGACAAGTGAAGTTACGAACACATCTTACCTCTCTGTCGCCAGTACATAACCCTTCTTTTACCTGTTTTTATCAACCTATCTATCTCTCTATCTATCCAACCCTTCTCACTCAGATACAACCCCCCACCCCCACCCCCAGAGAAAAAAACAGCCCCCCCCCCCTAAAAAAAAGTCTTCTTGTTAACACCTTTGATAACACACGGTCACCCCCATGCCCACCTCCCCCTCCCCTCCTCCCCCTCTTCGTTATCTCGAGGTCGCCCCCCCACCCCTCTCTGCCCTCGAAATCACCAAACGCACATGGACACGGCGCAGCGGGTTATCCGAACGGCCGGTTAATGTGACTGTATTCAATCTCCAATCTCCTTTTATGGTCCGTACGTCCGGACACAGCTGGGAACACCTATATACTCGTGTACTGTACCTACAACAGTTACGCTGAAACGTGTATACTCGATTTTCGGATGAAGGAGAGAATGTAGAGAGGTATGAATGAGAATGAATATCTTCTCAATACAAGAGATGTATTTGATCGGGATCGAATATATTTTTTTGTTAGAAATGCGTGTATTTCTGATGAAGATATACTCGAAAGCTATCAATTGCATCTCTTGTATTGTGAAGATATTCATTCTCATTCATACATTTCTACATTTGTCAACATGAATACGGTTCATCAGAGGAGATAGTACACGTCTAATATACATACAACATGTACGCTGAAACATGTACACTCTCTTTCTCTTTCTCTGACAAAGGAGAGAATACTCGTCTAATGTACATACATCATGTACGCTGAAACATGTCAACTTTCTTTTCTGATAAAGGAGAGACCGATGATATTACTGATTGTACCAATACTAATAATAATTGTTGGTATTATCATTACCATCATCATCATCCCAAAAATAGTAATGATCTATAACAACGAAACCAAATTGTTAGTATTATCATGATTGCTAAATTGTTAGTATTAAATTAAATTGTTAGTATCAAATTGTTAGTATTATCATGTTAGTATTATCATGATTGTTAGTATTATCATGTTAGTATTATCATGATTGTTAGTATTATCATTATTACCAAAAAATAGTAATGATCTCAAACAACCATACCTACACGAATACCAAATACCACCAAAGATGCAATAACACACACTCATAATACTACCAATGGAACTAGTAATAATAAAAAAGGGACAATGCCAACACCAACGCTCATAATACACCGGTGCCATAAGGGACAACTGGCACCCTCTTGGCACTGGCAGTAAGTACGGTGCGAGAGAGAGAATTGTCGGTGAATCAGCCTTTGGAGGGCGAGGACTTCTGTCGTTGCTATTATTATTATTATTATTATTATTATTATTATTATTATTATTATTATTATTATTATTATTATTATTGTTGTTGTTGTTGTTGTTGTTGTTGTTGTTATTAGGCCTATTGTCATTATTATTTGCAATATTAGCGTTGTTATCATCCTCATCATTATTATTAGCATCTTTATTAATATCTTTTTATTATCATTGTTATTATTATTATCTTTATTGTTATTATTATTATTATTATTATCATTATTACCATTATCATTATCATTATTATCATTATTATTATTATTATTATTATCATTATTATTATCATTATTATTATCATCATCATCATTATTATTATCATTATTATTATCATCATCATAATCGTTATCATTATCATTATCCTAATTATAATCATTATTATTACAATATCTATTATCATTATCCTAATTATAATCATTATTATTACAATATCTATTATCATTATCCTAATTATAATCATTATTATTACAATATCTATTAACGTTATCATTAGTATCAATTATTATCCTCATCATTATTATTGTTGTTGTTGTAAATACTAATATTCATATTATTATTATCATAGTTCTCATCACCATTAATAATGTTTATTTATTACCATTATCATTATTATTTTCATTATCATTACTATTCTGATTATTATAATTGTTATCATTATTATCACTATTATCTTATCATTATTATTATTGGTGTTGCTGTTGTCAATGTTCTTGATAATGTTAATGATAATAATTATGATGAAGATGAAAATGACAATAATAACAATAACAATGATAAAAACGTGATACGCTAAAGAAAAAAAATGATAAAGAAAATAAAATACAGCCTTAAAAACGATGAAAAAAGAAAAAAAAACAAGCATAAACAAGCAGACTGAAAAAAGGAAAGAAAAAAAAACTGTCTTCAAGCAAAGCAGAAATAATTCCTCATCAGGCAAAGCAGACAGCAGGAGAGAGAGAGAGAGAGAGAAGCAGGTGGATCCGCCAGACAGCTGGAGCGACGGCAGGCAAGCAGACCTCCCACCAGCCCCCCCCCCCCTCTCCACAACCCCCACCCCCGCCCCCCACCCGTCACAGCTTCTTAGGGACGGATGGCGCTGCAAGGAGGGGGGAGGGGGTGATAGGAGGGGAGGGGGGAGGGGGGGCTTCGTAATGGATTCTTTCCTCTCCTCTTTACAATTTTTGTATTATAATTATTTTCTTTTTGTGTGTGTTTTTGTTGTTCTAAGATTCTCTTTTTTGGGCAGATTTTTTTTTCATTTTGTCTCTCTATCTCTGTCTGCTTGTTTCTTTGTTTGATTATTTTAAAGTTCTCTCTCTCTCTATCTTTCTATATCTATTTCTATATTTATTCACACATATATATATCATAGAAAGATAGATAGATAGATAGACAAATAGATAGATAGATAGAGTTAGTGAGAACTTTCAGACTATCCACGTTGTTCCACGTTGATGGGGAGAGGGTGGGCCATACCCTACCACGCTGGTCCAGTGCGGGTTGGTAGGGGTTAAAATATTCCCTTTCTTACGACTCTCTCTCTCTCTCTCTCTCTCTGTCTCTGTCTCTCTCTCTCTCTCTCTCTCTCTCTCTCTCTCTCTCTCTCTCTCTCTCTCTCTCTCTCTCTCTCTTCTCTCTCTCTCTCTCTCTCTCTCTCTCTCTCTCTCTCTCTCTCTCTCTCTCTCTTCTCTCTCTCTCTCTCTCTCTCTCCTCTCTCTCTCTCTCTCTCTCTCTCTCTCTCTCTCTTCTCTCTCTCTCTCTCTCTCTCTCTCTCTCTCTCTCTCTCTCTCTCTCTCTCTCTCTCTCTCTCTCTCTCTCTCTCTCTCTCTCTTTCTCTCTCTCTCTCCCTCCCTCCCTCCCTCCCTCTCTTTCATTTCCACCCTCCCACCCTCTACATAAGATCACACACTTCTCCCTTCTTTCACCTGATATTTTACGTATGCGACGCATCAGCCTCAAATTAGCACTGAGGCAAAATTCTCATGCACACCGACATGCACCAGAATTCATGCACGAGAGTTCGCTCCGTGTGCAAAACAGAACCGACGGAGTGAGGTCAGCGGCCAGTGACCCAGTTTCCAGGTCAGAGGTTAAGTTTACCAATAGGATGTTCGGTTTATTTACGTAACGTTGAGTTTAAGAGGTTTTGGACATGTTTTTTTCGTAGTTATTGATATTAAAGGTTTTATTTGCTGTATGTTCGTCAATGTTTATCACGTATTTTCCTTCAATTCACGTCTTTCTTTTATTTTTTTTATTTTTTTTTGATGTATTCAACATTGTTTCCTTAATTCTCTTTCCAATTAGTACAGAAAATGGTTCGTTTTCGGAAAGACAAATTATTTTCCTGGTGTAAAACTTCATTGGCGGTTTGAGAGGAAGCGAGGGAAAAGAGTGATGTATTTTAAGGAAGCTGCTTTATATTTTGTAGGAAAATAACAGAGAGAAAATGAGGGAAAAGGATGAAATTCATATTATAACTTCTGGTGCAAATAGGAAAAGTATGTTTATTTTGGGTTCGCCACATTATGTAAATATTTTTCCCAGGCTTAAACCATTTCGCAGCTCTACAAGGGTATAAGTACATCCTTTTTTTCAATCTTAAATGGGCAATTCAAACCATTTATTGAAATTTGATGTCGTGATGTTTTTTGTTTTTGTTTTTGTTTTTTAATCATCAGCTGGAACGCCATCATCACCATCACATTCGCCTGTTGTCAGCACTATCATTATCATAATTCTCATGATTACAGCCAGAAATTAGCTGAGCACTTTGTATATTAGCTCTTGGATATTAGGGTGAAGTGGATAGTGTGGGTCAGGCCGGAGAGCATGCTTGCTGAATATTGACACTCGGAAACTACGCGTTTAAAATGGGGATATAAAAACTGTGAACTGGGGAGGGAAATACTCGGGGAAAAAAGTGTGTCTGATGCTTGTAGAGAGGAATATGAAATTTTCCAGCTTGTTATATCTCGTTACTCGGCTAAATGAAATGGGCTGTGTAACAGACGCGGAAATAACTGTGCAATCAACGGCATTTATTTCCTGCGGATCAAAACGGGTTAATCAGCCGTGGTGGGTATCCCGAGAGCTTCTCTGCATGTGAATATTCGAAACTTTTCTATTAGTAATATAATGGAATCATTCCCCCGTCGTGAAAGAGAGATAAAAGCAACTTTTTATTGCGAATAAAAGCGAATTGACCCTTTCCCCTTTCCTCCTCCTCCTCCTCCTCCTCCTCTCCGTCCCTGGCTTTATCTGAGGCAGACCCGTGCGCGGCGAGGCAGGACAAGCGCCAGGACACAGCCAGGCATCGAGCGTGGACCGCGTCGTACGTCTGGAAGCGCCGCCCATCAACTCCATCCACCTCGCTCGAAATTCCCGTTTTCAGTTGGAGATTGACGGTAGTGGAGAGTACCCGTGTGTCGCAGTCCGCGCGGGAGCCCTAACTGAGGCTGACTGCACCGACCCTTGTGGAGTTTTTAGCTCGTTCTGTGCGACAAAGTTCGTGTTTTCGCTGTGTTATCTGGTTCGACATTGGAAGGAACGAGTGTTGCATTGGGTGCGATTTTTACTTTTGAATTTACTGAAGGAGAACGGCATTACCCTTTGAAAACGGCGGAAAAAATGGAAAGTTATCTCTGAATTCACCATGTTCGCAACTTTGACCTGTGGATAAAATGCGCCTGTCAACATGTGTTGAGTGAATAATTCATCGGCAGTCCACATCAGTGACTTAACCAATATGGATTTTATCATTCAAAAGGTAAGCTACAATTTATCACAAGACGGACAAAGTTTTCTGAATTGAACTTCACACAACTTTTATTTCTTTTACCTGTCCAGCGAGACTTTCATGATTTTGCCCGGCCGAGTGTTGGCTTCCCCTGATACTTGCATTTCCCTTGCAATGACATTCGCCCACCATTCACCCAGTCGTGTCTAGGGCTACTCCCAAAATGGAAGTAGACAGTCGACTCCTTTTACACACCAGTTCACCCTCGACAATTTTTTTTCTCCATTTCCATTTCACACTGCATTTAGTCGGTACATTTGAGGTCCGATCATTAATGGCCGAGAACCGCCGCGCTAGACCAAAAATTCCGCACATGTGAAAAAAAGAGAGCCGCGCGCCGCCCCATAAGGCGTATCTGAGGATGATCTCCGGAACCAGTTTGGTGGCGAGGACCCGTGACAGGACTCTGGCCGAGGAGGAGGAGGAGGAGGAGGAGGAGGACTCGCGGGGGATGCAAAGGGGAGGAGGACTTCGCACTCTCGCTCGCCTCTCTCGCTCTCGCCTCTCTCTGTGTCTTCGATTCTTGCTTGAGTGTTTTCTCTGTCTGTTTACCTGTCGGTCGTGTTTGTTTCTCTGTTCCTGTACCTGTTTGTGTCTCGTTTCCTATTTATTTCTGCTTCTCTGTCTCTCTTTCTGTTTCTGCTTGTCTCTACCTCTATCTGTCTCTACCTCTATCTGTCTCTGCCTGTCTGTCTGTCTGTCTGTCTGTCTGTCTCTCTCTCTCTCTCTCTCTCTCTCTCTCTCTCTCTCTCTCTCTCTCTCTCTCTCTCTCTCTCTCTCTCTCTCTCTCTCTCTCTCTCTCTCTCTCTCTCTCTCTCTCTCTCTTCTTTCACTCACTCTTTCAATTCTATTCCTTTTGAATCCCTTTGCATTTTCGAAGCTCGAGCAGAAAGACTTTGTACTCGAAGGAAAATTTGTTCTAGGTGAGGAGGTTGACTCTTTCATAGTGATGTTCGGAATATATATATATATATATATATATATATATATATATATATATATATATATATATATATATATATATATATATATATATATATGTATGTATATTGAATTGTTTGTTCGTGGGTTTATTTATTCATTTATTTATCGTTTAACTGAGGAATTTATTTAGCTGCTTCTTGCTCATTGTCGATTGAAAATATTTTGGGACTTGGGACTTCATGCGAATTTAAGATAATTTGCTGAATGTTAACGGAAGTCCGGAAAGACGCTGGGATGTGACTTTAATTGTTTATTGAAAAGGTTCATTGGATTCGTGCTTTCTGCGGAGTTCACTTGCCTAACGTAACGGGCAGTGCGTTTTTGCAATTTATAGGCCTATCACGCAATTTTCCTAATTCTCTTGTTTTCATTGGTAATCGTTGTCACATACAGACAGTGGCTTTTATATTTAGCTGCCTGTTTTCCATTGATATTTTTTTTTTCCTTTCTGTTTATTGCATGGGTCCGCATTGCAAATATTATTAGCCCTCTTGAACAAACGACACTGCACGCTGTTTTGTAATGCCATTTCAGAACGGTGCAAAAAACTCATTCCTGTTGTTTAATGTTGCTTTTATGTAATGTTGCATGAGAGTCACCGTTACATAATGTTCCACACGAGTTTTGTCAACATTTTTTTTTGCGAACTCTGGTTTTATACGGGTTAGATATGACGATTTTTTGTTATTTATTTGTTTATTTATTTACTTTTTTGTATCTATTTATGTTGTTATTATCATTTTTTGCGTCTTTCTATGAGAGTGGCTACCTTTAACGTAGCACTTTCAGACGAGAGGAAAATAGTTTGCAGAGTTTTCAAGCATTTAACTCGAGGGAAAAAAATCGTGTTTTGCCGAAGGTGTTCGTCGCGTCCTTCAACATGGCCGCGAGAAGCCCCACAGAAACCCTTTAAGCATTCAAACAATATAGCCCTTGATATGCTGAGCTCTATAGATGTCGTAAAATAATGACCTTAAGCTGGAGTTTTATGGTGGTGAGATATGCAGATGTACCTGGGTGGCGGGGGCAGCCTTCGACGGCGAGGGAGAGGGAGGGAGAGAGAGAGGAGGGAGTGGGAGGCGGGGTGGGGGAAGAGAGAGAGAAGGAGGAGGAGGAGGAAGGAATGGGAGAAGGAGAGGGATGGAGATAAGGGGAGGAAGGAGGGAGTGGGAGGCGGAGGTAGAGTGGGAGAAAAAAGGAAGAGAAGGAGGAGGAAGAGGAAAGGAAGGAAGGAATGGGAGAGGGATTGGGATAAGGGGAGGGAGGAGGTGGAAGTGGAAAAGGATAAAAGAATGGGAGAAGGAGAAGGGATAGGAGAAAAGAATGAGGGAGATATAGAAATATGATCAGTGTAGAGGATGTGAAAGAGTAAAAAGAGAGTGTCTGAAAGAAAACGAGAAAATAATCAAAGGAGAGAGAGAGAGAGACAGACAGACAGGCAGACAAAGAGCGAAAGCAAATAAGAGAGACACGGGCAGAGAGAGAGAAACGAAAGCAGATCCACACGAAGACCCTCAAAGACGCGGCGATCCGACCCGGGTGTCTCCTCCTCCTCCTCCTCCTCCTCCTCCTCCTCCTCCTCCTCCTCCTCCTCCTCCTCCTCCTCCTCCTCCTCCTCCTCCTCCTCCTCCTCGCCGTGTCTCGCGCGAGGGGAATATAAACCTCTCCTCGCGCCCTGTAAACAAATACGACTGTTACCAAATCGCGAAGGCGGGATGAGAGAGCGGCGATTATCCTGTAAACATTTTCGTTCTTGCGCCGGGCGGGTGTGTTTGTTGTCCGGAGAGGCAGTGGGGAATGGGGGGACACGCATACACGCGCATGCATACACGTACACGTACACGCATACATGAGCACACGCCCCCGCAAACACGCGCACACACACACACACACACACACACACACACACACACACACACACACACACACACACACACACACACACACACACACACACACACACACACACACACACACACACACACACACACCACATCACATCCCCCCCCCCCTACACGCACGCACGTCTTCGAATCTCCTTACACAGGCTCCGGCGGGGGTTTGTTTACCTCCTCGAAATCGATGCAGACCGCGCGGCACAATGCACGGGAAGCGGGCATCGGGGGCAGAGAAATGCGGGGTCCGGGGCGCGAGGAAGCGCTACTCTTCATCTCGGGGGCTGGAAGGCGATGCGGGGGGTGAGGGAAGAGGGTGGGGGGATGGGGGAGGAAGGAGGGGAAGGATGGGGAGGGGGGAAGGATGGGAATGGGGGATGATAGGAAGGGGGAAGATAGGGATGGAGGGAGAGGGCGAGGGGAAGGGAGGGGAGGAGGAAGAGAAGGAAGAAGAAGAAGAGAGGAAGGAGATTGTGACAGGGAGATAAGGGAGAGGGAAAGATATAGGAAAATAAGATAAAAAGGGAAATATGAAGGCAGGTAGGGAAAGAGTTGTAACGCGGGTGAGTAGGGAAAAATGAACTAAAAAATACCGGCGCGTTACCCAAGATTAAAGTCGGTGACGGGAAAGGCAAGGTAGGAGGAGGAGGAGGAGGAGGAGGAGGAGGAGGAGGAGGAAGAGGAGGAAGAGGAGGAAAGAGAGGAAGAGGAGGAGGAAGAGGAGGAGGAGGAGGAGGAGGAATAATAATAATAATAATAATAATAATAATAATAATAATAATAATAATAATAATAAGAAGAAGAAGAAGAAGAAGAAGAAGAAGAGAAGGAGGAGGAGGAGGAGGTTAAGACCAGGGTTCAAAG
>NC_091558.1:15353467-15363467 GCF_042767895.1 Penaeus vannamei | reverse complement strand
GCGCCCTACGAGAGAGAGAGCTTCCTAACTCCTTCTTTTTTTATTTGGTTGTTGGCTGAGCTCTTAAAGGCTATAGATGTACCCTGAAGCTTCTTTGAGTCTTCTGGAATCGCGACAGTTCCGAAAGGTCCACATTTTTTTTCTCCTTTTTCTTTTTTTTCTCTTTCCTGTACGCGTGGGGGGGGGGGAGGGGGGAAGGGGAATTCCCGGAGGTCCTCTTTGGCTCGTCGAGGGTCAAGGGTGATGTTTGCGTGTCCTTGTGCGTGTATCTCTTTCCACGCCCCTTTTGATTCCTTGGGAGGATTTTAATTTTTGGATCTTTTTTTTCGTTCGAGTCCTCCTCCTCTTTCTCCTCCTCTTCTTCTTTCTCCTCCTCTTCTTCTTCCTCCTCCTCTCCCTCCTCTTCCCCCTCCTCCTTCTCCTTTGCCGCCTTTTTTTTTAATAAATG
Source organism: Penaeus vannamei (assembly GCF_042767895.1). Lineage (NCBI taxonomy): Eukaryota > Metazoa > Arthropoda > Malacostraca > Decapoda > Penaeidae > Penaeus > Penaeus vannamei. The sequence goes on along the minus strand of NC_091558.1, from coordinate 15,363,019 downwards.
GACGCGTTGTAGCATGTGTGTGTGTGTGTGTGTGTCAGAGACAGACAGACAGACAGACAGACAGACAGACAGAACGACAGACAGACAGACAGACAGAGACAGAGACAGAGACAGAGACAGAGACAGACAGACAGAGATTAATAAACGTTCGAACAAAAAAGTAAAAAAAGAAAAAAAAACAGCACTGCATTCAAAAATTTGGAAAACAAAAGAAGCTTATGAATGCGCCGCCAGTCTCCCCCCCCCTTCCCCCACCCCTTCCCCCACCCCCATCACGCCCCATAGCGCCTGAAAACCTCAAGAAACGGCCATAGTGTTGACGCACAACTCAAGGACTTTGCTGGGACTTTGTCGTGTGTTTTTTCCTCCCCTTTCTCTCTCTCTCTCTTTCTCTCTCTCTCTCTCTCTCTCTCTCTCTCTCTCTCTCTCTCTCTCTCTCTCTCTCTCTCTCTCTCTCTCTCTCTCTCTCTCTCTACTCTCTCTCTCTCTCTCTCTCTCTCTCTCTCTCTCTCTCTCTCTCTCTCTCTCTCTCTCTCTCTCTCTCTCTCTCTCTCTCTCTCTCTCTCTCTCTCTCTCTCTCTCTCTCTCTCTCTCTCTCTCTCCCTCCTTCCCTCTTCCTCTCTCCCTCCCTTCCTCTTCCTCTTCCCCTTTCCCCTCCCTCCCTCCCTCCCTCTCTCTCCCTCTCCCCTTCCCCCTCCCCTCCCCTTCCCAATCCACTCCCTCCGCTCCCCTCCTCCTGATAAATTCCCTCCCCTCTTCCACCTTCTCTTTAGCGAGGACGGCGGAGGACGTGAAGTGAGGAAGTGATATTATTATTAAGTGAAGAGGCAGAACAGTCATGTCACGGGGAATCTGGTGTGGGAAAGAGGTGGTGCATTCGGCAGTCTTGGGTGGGTCGGCGAGGGGAAAGAGGGGAGACGGTGGGCGAGTGGGAGAGGGTGGGTGAGTGGGAGAGGGTGGGTGAGTGGGAGAGGGTGGGTGAGTGGGTAGAGGGTGGGTGGGTTCTTTAGGGAGAGGGTGGGTGAAGGTAAAGAGGGTGGGCGAGTGGGTTCTTTGGAGCGAGTTGAGAGTGGGCAAGGAAAGTTAGAGCAAAGAGATGACATGGGCATCGGGGAAGGGCGGGCGTGAGGGAAGGAAGAGCAAGGTAAAAGAGGGTGGGCAAAGGGTGGGCGGGAAGGCAGGAGGGGGGGGGGGCGAGCCAGGTTATCTCTCCCGGTAAACACGCGGGCGCCGAGACTCGCCAAGCCTTCGTAAGTCGGCTCTTGAGGGTCTCCTTCGCGCCCCTCACGCCCACGCTCGGCTCCGCCCGCCTCCACGCGGCGCCCAAATCGAGTCAAGTGTGTGTATGTGTATATGTATATGTATATATATATATATATATATATATATATATATATATATATATATATATATATATATATATATATATAATATACACATACATACGCATACACATACACATTCTCTCTCTCTCTCTCTCTCTCTCTCTCTCTTGCCTCTCTCTCTCTCTCTCTCTCTCTCTCTCTCTCTCTCTCTCTCTCTCTCTCTCTCTCTCTCTCTCTCTCTCTCTCTCTCTCTCTCTATCTATCTATCTATCTATCTCTATCTCTATCTCTATCTCTATCTCTATCTCTATCTCTCTCTCTCTCCCTCTCCCTCTCCCTATCTATCTATCTATCTCCCTCTCCCTCTCCATCTCCATCTCCCTCTCCCTATTCCCTTATCATTTCTCATTTCACCCCATCTCCTTATCTCACCCTCTCCTCACTTCCTCGCTCTTTCTCCTCTCCCCTTCCCCTTCCTACTTTCCTGTCCATTACTTCCTAACGTCCTCCCAGAATTCCCCTAGACCCCCCCCCGCCCCCCCCCCCCCCCCCCTTACGCAGGAGCACCATTAATTATCCCAAAATTCCCCCGCATTCCTCCGGAAATTCCCTGATGACCTCGCTTTCCACACCTGACCCCCGCGTGACCTGACCCGCCGAGGAAGGCACTCGCGGGCACTCAGGCGGGGGTCAAAGGTGCGAGAACAAGCGGGCGAGGTGTCAGGGAAGAAAGAGAGAGAAGAAAGAGACGAGAAGAGAGAGATAGAGGGAGAAAAGGAGATAAAGAGAGATAGTATTAATAACAACAAAAATCATGATCATCCTCATCGTCAGAGTGCCCGGCAGTGCCACCTCCGCCCATAGGAGTGCCGGGCAGTGCCATCTCCGCCCATCGGAGTGCCGGACAGTGCCACATCCGCCCATAGGAGTGCTAGGCAGTGCCAACGCCGCCCATCGGAGTGCTAGGCAGTGCCACCTTCGCCCATCGGAGTGCCGGGCAGTGCCACCGCCGCCCATCGGAGTGCCGGGCAGTGCCACCTCCGCCTATCCGAGTGCCGGGCAGTGCCACCTCCGCCCATCGGAGTGCCGGGCAGTGCCACCGCCGCCCATCGGAGTGCCGGGCAGTGCCACCTCCGCCCATCGGAGTGCCGGGCAGTGCCACCTCCGCCCATCGGAGTGCCGGGCAGTGCCACCTCCGCCCATCGGAGTGCCGGGCAGTGCCACCTTCGCCCATCGGAGTGCCGGGCAGTGCCACCTCCGCCCATCGGAGTGCCGGGCAGTGCCACCGCCGCCCATCGGAGTGCCGGGCATACCGCGCTAGCCGCCCCCAAGCACGGGCGCCGCTGACACCTCTGTTGTTGTTCGTGAGGGAAGGCTGCGGGCGGGGCGTGTTTTAGGGGCGTTTCTCCCCCCCCCCCCTTTGCAACGAGGGAGGAATTTCGGGCTGTCGTCGAGGCCTTGTGAGGGGCGCTTGTTGGCTATTTATAGGGGGCGGGGCCATGTCTTCCTCAGGTAACCTTTTGTTTCTTTTTTTTTCTTTTCTTTTTTAAATTTCGTCTTCTGGTTTTTCGTTTTTCTTTAGTTTCCTGTGTTTTCTTACATATTGTAGGTATATATATAGTATCTATTGTTTTCATCTTATTTTGTGCTTCCAACTTCTACCTTTTCTTCCTTTCTCTTTTCTTTCTTTTCCTTCCTTTCTCTCCTACTCCTCCTCCTCCTCCTCCCCTCCTCCTCCTCCTCCTCCTCCTCCTCCCCTCCCTCCCCTCCTTCCTCCTCCTCCTCCTCCTCCTCCTCCTCCTCTTTTCCCTACCTTTTTCACCCTTTCTCCTCCTTTCCCTCCCATACCTCCTTTTCTTTCCACTCTAACCCCCCCCACCTTCTCCCCCCTCTCTCTCCTCTCTCTCTCTCTCTCTCTCTCTCTCTCTCTCTCTCTCTCTCTCTCTCTCTCTCTCTCTCTCTCTCTCTCTCTCTCTCTCTCTCTCTCTCTCTCTCTCTCTCTCTCTCTCTCTCTCTCTCTCTCTCTCTCTCTTCTCCCTCCCTCCCCCCCCCTCCCCCCCTACCCTTCGTACTAAAACCCTTCCGCTTAATTTTGTTTCTTATCTCCTCAAGTCGTGTTTCTTATCAGCCGTTCCTCTTCGCTTCCCCTTTCTTCCTTTCCTCTGTTATCGGGCTTCGAGTAAGAGACGGAGAGGGGAGAGGAGGAGGAGGAAAAGGGGGAGATAAGGAGGGGAACTGGGGTGAGGGGTTTGAAGGAGAGGAGGAGCAAGGAAGAAGGAAGGAATGGAAGAGGTCGTTGAGGATTGATGTAGGATTGGGAAGCAGATGATGAAGATAATAGGGATGATGTGATGATGAGGATATTAATGATAATAATAAGGATGATGATGATGATGATTGATGATTATATAATTATTATTGTTACTATTATTATTGTTATTATTTCGTCATCATTATCATCTTATTATTATTATTATTATTATCATCATCATCATCATCATCATCATCATCATCATCATCATCATCATCATCATCATCATCATTAATATTAGTATTAATATTATTTTGATTAACTATAACAAGAACCAACCAAAAAAAAAAAAAATACTGAGTAATACTGAGAAGGACGCTAGGGTTGAGGGTGAGAGGCGGGGGTGGGGGGGTGAAGGAGGGAAGGTAAGAGAGTGAAATCCTTATAAGGCGAAGAAAACCCCAAACCCCACTCGTCTTCTGCAAGAGGGGGGGATGGAGGTAAGGGGTGGACAGGAGGCTGGAGGGGAGGGGAGGTGGACAGGAGGTTGGGAGGAGGGGGATGGAATGGGGGTAAGGGGTGGTCTGGAGGTTGCTGTGGGGGGGGTTGTAAAGGAAATGCCTGAAGATGTTGATGTTTATGATGTTTACGTGTCGGGTGTTCTTGCCACAGGGGGATATGTCACGTGTATGTGAAGGGGGGGGGGGGTCATTCCTTCGTATTTTGGTGTTTTTAACTCATTTTGAAATCTGGTTTAGAGAGAGAGATGAGTAAATAAGCAAGTTAATGAATAAGGATAGTGTATATGAATAGAATAAAAAAAGTGTAACGAAAAAAAAAAAAAAAAAAAAAAAAAACACGCCCATCCTCATATCTTCCGCGGCGGGGAATACTTGACGCCCATTTCTTCGCAACACGCCCCCTGCACTCGCCCATGATTCATGCAACCCTCCGCCCACGCCTCGGGAATGCCCCACGCCCACTGGTTGGTGAAGGAACTCGCCTCTACCCCTTCCCCCTTTTCTCTTTCTCTTACCTTCCCCCTCCCTCTCCCCTTCCCTTCCCTCTCCCCTTGTCCTCCCTTTCATCTTTCCCTCCCTCTCTCCTTCCCCTTCCTCCCTCCTTCCCTCTCCCTCTCCCTTTCCCTCCCTCTCGTCTTAATCTCCCTCTCCCCTTCTCCCCCCCCCCCCGCCTCATTCCTTCATCCTTCTCACGGCTGGAAACCTGTCACACCATCTGAAGAGGGGGAGGGGGAGAGGGGGAAGGTAAGAGGGAGGGTGGGAGGGAGAAAGGGAGAAAGGGAGGAAGGGAGGAAGGGACAAAGAGAGAAAGAGAGAGAAAGAGAGAGAAAGAGAGAGAAAGAGAGAGAAAGAGAGAAAGAGAGAAAGAGAGAAAGAGAGAGAAAGAGCGAAAAAGAGAAAGAGCGAAAGAGAGAAAGAGAAAGAGAGAGAAAGAGAGAGAGAGAGAGGGAGAGAGGGAGAGATAGAGAGAGAGAGAGAGAGAGAGAGAGAGAGAGAGAGAGAGAGAGAGAGAGAGTGAGAGAGAGAGAGAGAGGGCATGATGAAGGGAAGAATAAGGGGGAGTGGAAAGTGAAGAATAACGAAAAAAACAGGGAAAAAACGAAGGCAGAATAGGGACAGATACGCGATAATGACGAAACTAAAAAAGAAAGAAATGATAGACGCGAAGATGAGAAGAGACGAAGAAAAAATGAGGGATTAAAGTAGATAGACCTTACAAGTAAAGTTCGACGGAAAGACACTCTTTTCTCTCTCCTCCTTTTTGAGCTGAATAGGGAGAGGGAGGGGAGGAGGAGGGAAGGGGAAGAGGGAGAGGAGGAGGGAAGGGGAGGAGGGGAGAAAAGGAAGGGGAGGGGGAGTGAAGGGGGAGGAGGAGGAGGGAAGGAGAGGGGAGGAGGGGAGTAAGGGAAGGCAGGGGATGGGATGGGGACGAAAGGGTGAGAAGAGGAGGAGAAGAGGAGGGGAAGTGAGGGTAGAGGATGCACGGGGAGGAGAGAGGGTTGGGGAGGAGGAGAGAGAAGGGTAGGGGAAGGGAAGGAACGGAGATGGGGGATAGGGAAGGCGAGGGTTACGAAGGAGTGGGGAGAGGGAAGGGAGTGGGGAGAAGGAGAGGGAGTGGGGAGGAGGGAGTAGGAAGAAGGCAAGGGAGGAGAGAAGGAGGGGAGAGGAAGAAGGGGAGGGAGAGGGGAGAAGGGGAGGGAGAGGGGAGAGGGGATAAGGAGGGGGTATCCCCGAGGCGGCACCTCCAAAGGCCGCTGGTCCCGGCCGGCGCGACGAGTTCGCCGCCACCCGATAAGATAAGGGCGTTATCGGGCTCCGATAGCGATGAACGGTGTATCGGGCGGTGTCTTTAGGGCGTGTTAATTATCGTAAAGAGTGGCGTAGGCCTCCGCTCCCGAAATGGGGCTGGGGATCATGGGGGGATCTGCGTGTTTGCGTTGGGGCCGCGGACTCTGGGGGCCTCGCCGGGGTCAGGGTGGGCGGTGGAGATAAGGAGAAAAGATTAATAAGTGAAACAAAAGGAAAAGAAAAAAAGAGGGGGGAGAAAGTGATGAATTCATGGGATGATGAGAAGAAAAAAATGATGATTAAATTTTTTAAATGGAAGAAAAAGGGGGTGGGGGGGGGGGCAAATGAGGAATTCGTAATATGATAAAGAAAAAATGATGAATAGATGAAAAAAGAAAAGAAAAAAAAGGTGGTGGGAGAAAAAAAAGAGGAATTCATAATACGAATCTTCTCGGAGGTCATACAATGCACGCCCGCCCGTACGCCCACGCACCGGCACAGCGATTCGTATTCAGCGGAAAACAAATGAGCGAGTGGGGGAGGTGAGGGGGGAGTGGGGAAGGGGGGAAGGGGGGCGAGGGCGGGCCACTTGGCTGTTGTGGTCTCGAGTTCTTGAAGTAGCTTCCTTTGGGGACTCCTTTGGGCCGCCCGCGCCTCCGCCCACCCCCGCCCACCCCCGCCCTCCCCCTCCCCCTCCTCCGTGACTCCCTTTTTATCCCCTTTAGCCGGTTTCTTCTTCGTTTTCTTCTTTTGGTTTCTAATTCGGTTTTATTTAACGTTTTTTACTTCTTTCTGCTTTGATTTATTTTTAGTTTTCTATTTCGGTTCATTTTTATTTTTATTTTTCCGTTTTCTTCTTTGGTTTCTTTCTCCGTTGGTTCTTCATCTTGTACTGCTATCATAAATAATAAAACTAAGAACAACAAATGATTAGTATTGTTGTTGTTATCATCATCATCAGTCATCATCGTCATCATCATCATCACCATCATGCTCTTCATCATCATCATCATCATCACTATCATGCTCACCATTTTTTATAATTAATATTTTTTGGCGACATTTTTTTTTCTTTTTCGTCAAGATTCTCAAGATTTTTTTAACTTTGAGGATTCGACAGTTAACAGAGGAAGAAAAACAGGGAAACAGGGTATAAACTGTTGATCAAGTTGAAGTGTGCTACTTTAGGGAAACAAACAAACACATTGTTTAATAATACCTTGAAAGATGAAATAGCGGATTGTGTATTCTTAATTAAGCTTTTAAAGGGGGAAGAATGAGAGGGAGGGGGAGAGGGAAGGGGGAGGGAATAGGAGAGGGAGAGGGAATGGGAGAGGGAGAGGGAGAGGGAGAAGGAGAGGAAGGTTGGGGAGAGGGAGAGGGAGAGGGAATGGGAGGGAGAAGGAGAGGAAGGGGGAAGGGAATGGGAGGGAGAGGGAAGGGAGAGGGAGAGGGAGGGGGATGGAATGGGAGAGGGAGGGAAGGGAAAGGGAGGAGGGAGAGGGAGAGGGAGGAAGGGAGTGGGAGAAGGAGAGAGAAAGAGTGAAAGGGCGAGATCGAGAGCGAGAGAGAGAGAAAGGATACGGAAGGGGAAAGGCGAACGTGAGGAGGGAGGAGAGAGAGAGAGAGAGAGAGAGAGAGAGAGAGAGAGAGAGAGAGAGAGAGAGAGAGAGAGAGAGGGAGAGAGAGGGTACGGGGGGGGGGGTTAGAGAGCCCTTCCCTCTGCGGATGATGGACGAGCAGGACCACGACGATGGATGAAGATTCCTGCCGTCTCCGGGTGAGTTATCCTCCTCGCCCCGTGCCGAGAGGAAGCTGGAGACGGTGACCTACTTATCCTACAGGACGATTCGGGGAGGGGGGCAGGGGGGGGGTAGGAAGGGTGGGAGGGAACCCAGTGTGGAAGGCCGCGGGGGGAGGGGTGAAGGGGGGGGGGATGGGGGGAAGAGGGGTAGGTAGGAACCCAGTGTGGAAGGATGCGTGGGGAGGGGATGAAGGATGGGGGGAAGGGGGGGCAGGGGGATAGGAAGGAACCCAGTGTGGAAGGATGCTTGGGGCGGGGTTGAAGGGGGTGGGGGGCAGGGGCAGGAGGACGTCCTGCTCGGGTCATCGGAAGGATGGATGGGGGTGGGGGGGCGAGTGCCTTAAGGGGAAGCTCAGAGGGTCGCACGGAGGGCTTAGAGAACGAGGGGGGTGGGGGTGGGAGGGATTTTCCAAAACAGGGGGGGGGGGAGGGAAAGTGTTTGAGATCTTTTTAATTTGATTTTTGGTTTAATGTTGTGACTTGAAGAAAGTGGAGGACCTGAAAAATAGATAGATATATAAATAAATAGATAAACAGGCAGACAGATAGATAGACAGATAGATAGATGATAGATAGATAGATAGATAGATAGATAGATAGATAGAAGGCAGATAAATCATATGACTTCGATCGATAGAAGACTGCTAGAGAAAAGGGAATGATGGATAGATATTGATACAGATGTAAATATGGATATATAGGATTGAATAATAAATCACGCATAATCCAGTCGGACCAGGGGGTGAAGTGGAGTCATAAACGCAAAAGAGACAACAAACGGCCTGGAACAACGGGGGAATTGGAGGCGAGACGAGCAGGTATGATCTCCCGTAGACAAAAGCTGCGTGGAAGGAAGAGAGGGAAGGGAAGGGAGGGAAGGAAGAAAGGGGAGGGAAGGGAAGGGAATGGAATGGAGGGAAGGAAAGGAAGGAAGAGAAGGGAGGGAAGGAAGGAAGGGAAGAGAGGGAAGGGGAGGGAAGGAAAAGAAGGGAAGGAAGGATAGGAAGGAAAGGAGGGAGGGAAGGAAGGGAAGGGAGGGAGGAAGGGAAGGAGGAAAGGAGGGAAAGGAAAGGAAGGGAAGGGAGGAGGAAAGGAAGGAAGGAAGGAAGGAAAGGAAGGAAAAGAATGGACGGAAGGAAGGAAAGGAAGGGAAGAGAGGGAATGGAAGGAAGGGAAGGAAGAGAAGGGTGAAGTGAACACAGACAGACACTTTGAGACTAAACAGATCAGGCTCCGGGGAAAGGGGTGGGGGAGGGGGTAGGAGTGAGTAGGAAGGGGTGGGAGAGGGGGGAGGGGGTGAACAGAGGTGGTCGGGGTAGTGGGAGATTATGGTAATGCGGAGGAGGGGAGGGGAAGCTGAAGGGGGGGGGGGGGTACACAATGCTTTCCCTGTTCGTCGTCTTCCTCCTCCTCTTCTCCTTCTCCTTCTCCTCCTCCTCCTCCTCCTTCTTCTTCTTCTTCTTCTTCTTCTTCTTCTTTTCTTCCTCCTCCTCTTCTCCTTCTCCTTCTCCTTCTCCTCCTCCTCCTTCTTCTTCTTCTTCTTCTTCTTCTTCTTTTCTTCTTCCTCCTCCTCCTCCTCCTCCTCTCCAGCCCGCGTCCTGCTGTGGGCGGCCCCTGACCCTCAACGGGGGCGTGTATGGGAGGAGAGGGCGAGGCGGAGATGGAAGGGGCAAGCGTGGGGCGCGGGGTATGGGCAGCATAAAATGTGCTCGGGCAAATGGGGGGTTTGAAGGCCGGGGAGAAAAGTGGTGGAGACGAGGGAGAGGGAGAGGGAAGAAGGGAGGGAGAGGGAAGGAGGGAGGGGGAGGGAGAGGGATAGGGAGGGGGAGAGAGGGAGAAACAAAGAGAAAGAGTGAAAGAAAG
>NC_091558.1:15335967-15345967 GCF_042767895.1 Penaeus vannamei | reverse complement strand
CCCCCCCACGAAGCCGCCATATGGACCGGGTCACACACGCACACACGCACACGCACGCACGCACACGGTCGCCACCCCAGAGCACACAGAGACGTCGAAAAGGGTTCCACCTCGACTCTTTCTAAAGGATCTCTTTGCCTTTGCGTCCTTCCTTTTCTTCTTCCTGGCTACCCATCCTCGCTCCTTTCCCCTCCTTTCTTCCTTTCTCCCGGCCTCCCTCCTATCTCCTTTTATCCTTCCTTCCTAACCTTTTTTTTCTCTCTCTCTGTCTGTCTGCCTTTCTCTCTCTATCTGTATCTCTCTCTCTCCCTCTCTCTCTCTCTCTCTCTCTCTCTCTCTCTCTCTCTCTCTCTCTCTCTCTCTCTCTCTCTCTCTCTCAATCTCTCTCTCTCTCTCTGTCTGTCTGTCTGTCTATCTCTCTGTCTCTGCCTGTCTCTCTCTCTCTCTCTCTCTCTCTCTCTCTCTCTCTCTCTCTCTCTCTCTCTCTCTCTCTCTCTCCTCTCTCTCTCTCTCTCTCTCTCTCTCTCTCTCTCTCTCTCTCTCTCTCTCTCTCTCTCTCCCTCTCCTCCTTCCTTCCTCCTTCCATCCCTCCTTCCCTCCCTCCTTCCCTCATTTCCTCCTCCCCTCCCTCCCTTCCTCCTTCCCTCCCTCTCCCTCTCCCTCCCCTCCTCCTCCCCTCCCTTCCTCCTTCCCTCCCCCTCCCCCTCTCCCTCCTTCTACACCCCCCTCCTTCTACTCCCCCTCTCCCTCTCCCTCCTTTCCCTCTCCCTCTTCCCTCCTCCAAGGCTGGGCGATGTCAGAGCGGAAATTGCAGACTGGGAGCGAAGAAGACAGTTGATGTAATGTCCACGCGCCTCCTCCTTGTGTGTGTGTGTGTGTGTGTGTGTGTGTGTGTGTGTGTGTGTGTGTGTGTGTGTGTGTGTGTGTGTGTGTGTGTGTGTGTGTGTGTGTGTGTGTGAAGAGAGAGAGAGAGAGAGAGAGAGATTGAAAATAAAAGTGAAAGAATGAGAGTGAGAGAGAGAGATTAAAAAAAAAGAGCAGGGAATGTAAAAAAAAAATGGAGAGACAATGAGAGAATTGAAAAGAGAAAAAAAGAAGAGCGATGAATAGGTATTATAAATAACTTTTAAGAGATGATAACGTACCTGTTATTTTTCCACATTTAATTTCCGCCTGTGTTCTCGAGTTTCCCCTTATTTCATCGGGAACGTGAGCGAGCGTTGCAGGAAGACGCCAGTAGTGTAATTACATCGTGTTGTAATGTTGCAGAGAGAGACAGAGGGAGAAGGGAGAGAGGGGGAGAGGGAGGGAGGGAGGGAGGCAGGGAGGGGGAGAGGGAGGGAGAGCAGCAGAGGATTGTGGGGAAGGGAGAAAGGGGGAGTGGGGTGTGAAGATGGGGAGGGTTAGATCTGCAGGGATGTGGGAGGCGGGGGGAAGGGGGGCTGGAATGAGAACAGGGAGAAGAGGAAGAGGTGTGAGGTGTGGGGAGGGGGATAAAGGAGAAGGGAGAGAGGGGGAGGGAGGGAGGAGGGTAAGAGAGAAGTGAGAGAGTGAGAGAGTGAGCGAGTGAGCGAGTGAGCGAGTGAGAGAGAGAGAGAGAGAGAGAGAGAGAGAGAGAGAGAGAGAGAGAGAGAGAGAGAGAGAGAGAGAGAGAGAGAGAGAGAGAGAGAGAGAGAGAGAGAGAGCTTTGGGCCACATCCCAGCTGACTTACCGGTCCAATTTGAATTTAATTTGATGGATCGTCGGAGAGATGCCGAAAGTACTCATGATATCTCGTGTCATTTTTTTATTTTTATTTCTATGAGCGATAGCACAAGGAAGGGAAGTAATATTTTTAGTTCTGAAGTGGGGTTGTAGCTACATTACTATTTTGAGAGTCTACAGTACTTTTTATTCCTGGTGTGAAAAAGTACAGTACAATGTTTAACTCCGATGTGAGAATGTACAGTACTAATTCTATTTTTGGTGAAGTACAGTGCTATTTTTGACTGTTGAATTGGTGACGTATTGTACTATTTATATATATGATGTAAGGATGTACACTACCCTTTTCCTTCTCTCGCCCGATGATGTACATAGGGTTCTGTATGGATGTTTATGTTAATTTTTCGTTCTTTAATGTCCATCGTAAATAGAGTTTTAAAATTCGCATTTTTTCCCTCCGTAAACTATATAAAGAAAACGGGTATTCAAGATTCGTAAATCCCCCCCCCCCTACCCCACCCGTAAGCTGTACAGAGAAAACGGGGATTTATGTGGATTATGCTAAATATCGACGTGTTCTTTAAACTTCTTTTTTCTAAGTATATGCGTTCCTTTTTTCTTAAGGTGTCACGTGATTCTTTGTTGATGAAGGTCATTTGGTCTTCATTTATTAGCATTACCGGCCAGTAATTAGTCGGATGTTGTGCGGGGGAATGCATTAACATAATTTGATTAAGCGGACTCGCCTATCCAGTAACACAGACCGCGGACCCCCTCTCCCCTCCCCCTCCCCTCTCTGCCCTCCCCTTTCCCCTCCCCTCTCCCCACCCCGGATCCCTCTTTCCCCTTCCCCCAACCCTCTTCCCCTCTCCCTCCCCTTCCCCCTCTCCCCACAGACCGCGGAAGCCCCCTTTCCCCTCCCCCTCCCCTCTCTGCCCTCCCCCTTCCCCTTCTCCTCTCTCACCACCCCCGTCCCTCTTTCCCTTCCCCCAACCCTCTTCCCCTCCCCCTCCCCCCTTCCTCCCTTCCCTTCCCCTTCCCCTTCCCCTTCCCTCTCGCGGCTGTAACTGGTTGTTGTCATGTTGCTTGGCCTCGGTGTTATTGTGGGTTTTCCTCCTCCTCCTCCTTCTTCTCCCTTTCCTTTCTCTTGCGTCCCCTATTCTGCTCCTTCTATTTTCCCCTTTCCCTCTCTTTGATCTTGTTCTTTTTCCCTTTAGTTGTTTGCCATAGTGATTTAGCACAAAGAAAAACAAACAAAAAAACAAAAAAGAAAAATCTTACGCCTTTCCTTATCCATTCTATTCGTCATCTCTCTCCCTTCCCCTCCTTTCCCCCTCCCTCCCCCTACCCTTCGCAATCCTCCCTTCCTTCCCTCCTTTGTCCCTTCACTTTCCCTCAATTTATCAGTCCTTTGCACATTCCCCCTTCATCCCTCTCTCGCCCTGCCTCCCCCCCACCCCCACCCCCTCTCTTTTGTTTCTACGCAGATATTTCCGTCAGCGTGGTTGTCATTTTTATGGGGGGGGGGCGTCTTGTGAGGGGCGGCGACCTTGTGTGTGCGTGTGTGTGTGTGTGTGTGTGTGTGTGTGTGTGTGTGTGTGTGTGTGTGTGTGTGTGTGTGTGTGTGTGTGTGCGTGCGTGTGTGTGCGTGTGTATGCGTGTGTGTGTGTGTGTTTGTTTGTTTGTGTGTGTACGCATGATTGTTTTTGTTTGTATATGTGTGTTAGTTTATGTTTGTGTGTTTTATGTGTGTATGTGCGTGTATGTTTGGTTGTTTATGTGTGTGCGTGTGTGTTTGTCCTTACGCGAGTGACATATTCCGAGAGAGAGATTCCGAAAGATATCCGGAACTTGCATAAAAAATAATAGTCTGTCCCTCTTTTCAGGAGATTTTTTAAAGCCCCATAAAACATGCACTCCTTTCGGCCTTCCTCTTATCGTCCTCGTCCTTGCTTCGACACATTTATAGGCTCTGGCGAATCGGATCCTTTCTGTCGGGAATTAAATATGTATATATATATATATATATATATATATATATATATATATATATATATATATTTATATTTATATAATATATATATTATATATATATATATATATATATATATATATACATATATATATGTATATATATATATATATATATATATATATATATATATATATATATACTTATACATATATGAATATATATATATATATATATATATATGTATATATATATATATATATATATATATACTTATATATATATATATATATATATACTTATATATGCAAACACGCACACACGCACACATATATATACACGCACACGCACACACACACGCACACACACACACGCACACACACACACACACACACACACACACACACACACACACACACACACACACACACACACACTCACACACGTTTATATTTATAATATATTTGTGACACTCATGAGAACACGAGAGATCAAGTGGCTGTTTACGACGAATTTCTTATTGCATCACATCATTTTCTTCGAGGAGCTGCATAATCCCTCGACCCTTTGCCCCCTTGTCAACGCCCCCCTCCCCCTTCCCCCTCCCCCTGACCCCTCTTCTGCCCCTCCCCCTCCCTCCCTGCCCCTCCCCCGCGAGAAGATAAGGGCGGGAGGGCGATCGGCGACATCAGTGACCGCCACGGTGTCAGCGAGAGCATGGCGCCGGCTCGTCTTTGTGTCGTTCGAACCGCTTTTTTTTTAGTCTTATCTCGCTTCTCCGTCGCCGAAGCTCACAAGGTAGACGAGAGGGAGATAGTGGCGTTCACCGTTGACTCACCGTTGACTCACCGTCGCGACTCACTGTCCGCCGGCCGCCATCTTTGCCATCAGCTGTTCGTGGTGATAATAATATGGCTGTCTCGCTATCGTGTCTAATTGTCCCTCTCCGCGTTTAAGTGTTTCTCAGCCGTGGCGAGGGCGGGGCGGGGCGGCGCGAGGGGAGGAGGAGGAGGGCGTGGATGAGGGGAAAGGTGGGGGGGGTGAAGGGTGGGAAGAGGGAGGGGAGAAGGAGTAGGCGGGAGGGGGAGGATTATGTCACTCGGTGCCGAGGCCTTTTAAATGGCTCCTGATGAGTTCGGGTGAAGGGCTTTGTTCTGATTCGAGAACTGTGGCGATAAGGAGTCCCAGGTGGACTTTTGTGTAACTTGAGAGAGAGACACACACACAGACTGACTGACTGACTGAGACTGGCTGGCTGATTGGGTGACTGACTGACTGATTGACTGACTGACTGACACTTTCTAACTGGCTGATAGGCTGACTGACTGACTGAGAGAGAGAGAGAGAGAGAGAGAGAGACAGACAGAGACAGAGACAGAGACAGAGACAGAGAGCAGAGCACAACAAAACAGAGCAAGCCAACAGACCCCACCGGGATGGAAAACACAAACCACTGGGGCGGAGCCAATTGTTCATAGGCCTACAATACAACGGTGTCACACAAGGAGCCTTTGCGCCTATCCAAGGAGGAGGAGGAAGTGGGTAGATGCTCCTCCTCCTCTTGTGTTCTGAATTTATAATCAGTTGTTGAGAAGCGAAAGGTTGAGAGAATAGAAAGGAGAAACGAGGAGATGGAGAAGGAATGATGAGAAGAACAGGCTTTGGAAGAAAAATACGGGAGCAGTGAGGATTAGGAAGGAGAGACGAGGAGACGAAGAAGACATAGTGTAAAGGTCAAAGTTTGGAAGAGAATGTGGGAAGTGAGAAAACAGGAAAAAAGACCAGAATTGATGCAGAGAGAGAGAGAGAGAGAGAGAGAGAGAGAGAGAGAGAGAGAGAGAGAGAGAGAGAGAGAGAGAGAGAGAGGAGTAAAGAGCAGTGTCATGACCCCAAGTGAACTGGCAGACGAGGCGAGAGGAGGAAGAATGGAAGAGAGGAAAGAGGAAGATGAAAGAGAATCGGAAGAAAGGGCAAAGAGGAAGACGAAAAAGCACCAGAAGACTCACCACGCCTTCAGGAGGATTCCCAAAGGGCGCGAAGGAGGGGGTGGCAATTGGGGGTGGGGGGTCCTCCGTCAGAGCCTCCGTCACAGTGTATTCATTACCCCCTACCCCCTCCCCCCCCCCCCTGCGACACGCCCCCACCCCTCCCTTGGACCCCCCAACCCCCTATCTCGCACAGGATCGAATAAAAGTCGGGAGGGAAGGGGGAGTGGGGAGGAATAAGATAGGGAAGGAAGGAGGAAGGACAGGGATGTAAGAGATAAAGAGAAAGAGGGATAAAAGAGAGAGAGAAGGAGGAGAGACGCAATGAGGAAGAGAGAGAGCGAGGGAGAAAGAAAGAAAGAAAGAAATAGAGATAAAGAGAAAGAGAGAGAGGGAGGGAGGGAGGAAGAGAGAGAGACAAACAGACAGACATACAGAGAAACAGAGAGACAGAGACAGAGACAGAGAGAGGGGGGCAGGGAGAGGGGGGATGAAAGACGAACGCTTAAGATAACCGTGAGATTACTTCACTCGGTTTTATCTTGATTGACGAGTCCTGCGAATCCATTAAAAGGCTGAGGTGCTTTTCATCCGAACGGGGAAGCAGGGAGCGAGCGGCCCGGGGCAATGGCTTTTCATTTCTCTATTTCTCTCTTTCTCTTCTTCTTTTTTTCGATCTTATTTTTTTCTTCTTCTTTTCTTTTTTCTCTCTCTTTTCTTCTCTTTTTTCGATCTTATTATTTTTTTATTTTTTTTATTTTTTCTCTCTTTCTCTTCTCTTTTTTTCGATCTTATTTTATTCTTCTTTTCTTTCTGACCTTGTATTTTTTTTTCTTTTTTCTTTTTTTTCGCTTTTAATTCTCTTGTTGTTTTTCTTTATTTCCTTTGCTCTCCCCTCCTTTTTTCTCTTTCTGTCTCTATTTTCGATATTGTTGCTTTAGGGAAATCGGTAGTATATTTACTTCCCCCCCCTCTCTCTCTCTCTCTCTCTCTCTCTCTCTCTCTCTCTCTTTATCTCTTTCTCTCTCTCCCTCTCTTTATCTCTTTCTCTCTCTCCCTCTCTTTATCTCTTTCTCTCTCTCCCTCTCTTTATCTGTCGATTTTGCAAGGAAACAGAGAATCTTTTGACTCTTGACTCTCTTTGACTGCGACAAGTTTACTGATGCAAACTGATACCGAGCGAGGAGAGATGAGGAGAAAATGAAGAGTGAGTGAGAGAGAGAGAGAGAGAGAGAGAGAGAGAGAGAGAGAGAGAGAGAGAGAGAGAGAGAGAGAGAGAGAGAGAGAGAGAGAGAGAGAGAGAGAGAGAGAGAGAGAGAGAGAGAGAGAGAGAGAGAGAGAGAGAGAGAGAGAGTGAGAAAAAAAAGAACTGGGTCCCTTAACACCCCTCCCCTCGGTCCATCCTCCCGCTCCCCCCCCCCGTTCCCCCGCTCTCCTACCCCATATCACCGTCCAAGCGTGACTCCCTTCCCCCTCCCTTCCCCTCCCCTCCCCTCCCCTTCCCTCCTCCCTCCCTCCTCCCCTCCTCCCCTCCTCCCGAAGTGCGCGCCCGCCCGCCCGCACGCACGAGACCGCCATTCGTCATCATCAATTCCAAAGCACATGATCGTCTCGTCCTGAAACTGTGTAATTGGGGCTTAATTAAACCTCGACAATTACCGTGGTTTTTGATTGGCTTGTTACGGGGGGTGGGGGGGTGAGGGGAGGCCTGAAAATGATGTGATTTGTTGTGAAAATTTTGTGATGTATCATGAAAATTGTGATTTATTATGTAATTTTTGTGGTTTGTTATGAAATTTGTTGATTTATGTAAAAGTCGTGATTTTTCATGAGAATTTTATGATTTATCATGAAAATTTTGTGATTTATGAAAATTTTGTGATTTATTATGAATTTTTTGTGATTTAAGAATTTTTTTGATGTATTATGAAAATTTTGTGATTTATTATGGAATTTTTTTGATTTATTATGAACATTTTTATTTATGAAGAGAAGAAAAGATGTAGAAAATGGGGGGAAGGGAAAGCAGGAGAGGGATAAGAGGGAAGGGGGATAGATGAGAATTAATATAACATAGAGATAAAAGGAATGAATTTGATAAAAGGGGAAGCGGAAGAATACGGAAGAGGAGAATGGAGGGGAGAAGGAAGGGAAGGTAAAAGACAGGAAAATAAAAGACGAAAGAGAAAGAAAGAGAGAAGAGGAGGAAACGACGAAGACTAAATCGGTCATACACTTCGGTCACTGTGACGTCACCATTCGCCTCTATGCTTATCACGTTTTCATGCATGTTTCTCTCTCTCTGACGCTCTCTCTCTCTCTCTCTCTCTCTCTCTCTCTCTCTCTCTCTCTCTGACTCTCTCTCTCTCTTTCGCTCTCTCTCACTCTCTCTTTCTCTTTCTCTCTCACTCTCTCTCACTCTCTCTCACTCTCTCTCCTCTCTCCCTCCCTCTCCCTCTCCCCCTTCGTGTTGCAGCCAAGGCAGGGGGGGGCGTGACGTGTTGATCTGCACCACTCGCACCTGAAACGAAGACTCACAGATTAAGTCGTCTGTTTCTTGTTCGACCAAAATAATGGGCGGGGGGTTGGGGAGGAGGGGAGGGGAGGAAGAGAAGGAGGGAGGGGATAGGAGGAGGGGGAAGAGGGGAGGGGAGGGGTCAGGTTACTCGTCTCAGGTGAGCGAACTGAAAATTCGCGCGGTCGGATAAAGCTCTCTCTCTCTCTCTCTCTCTCTCTCTCTCTCTCTCTCTCTCTCTCTCTCTCTCTCTCTCTCTCTCTCTCTCTCTCTCTCTCCCTCTCTCCCTCTCTCCCTCTCTCCCTCCCTCCTCCCCCTCCCTCCCTCCCTCCCTCCCTCCCTCCTCCCCCTCTCTCTCTCCTCCCCCTCCTCCCCCTCTCTCTCCTCCTTCCCCCTCTCTCTCTCCTCCCTCTCTCTCTTCTCCCCCCTCTCTCTCTCTCTCTCTCTCTCTCTCTCTCTCTCTCTCTCTCTCTCTCTCTCTCTCTCTCTCTCTCTCTCTCTCTCTCTCTCTCTCTCTCTCTCCTTCTCTCCCTCTCTCCCTCTCTCCCTCCCCTCCCCTCCCTCCCTCCCTCCCTCCCTCCTCCCCCTCTCTCTCTCTCCCCCTCCTCCCTCTCTCTCCTTCCCCCTCTCTCTCTCCCTCTCTCTCTTCTCCCCCCTCTCTCTCTCTCTCTCTCTCTCTCTCTCTCTCTCTCTCTCTCTCTCTCTCTCTCTCTCTCTCTCTCTCTCTCTCTCTCTCTCTTTCTTTCTTTTCTTTATCGTTTCGTTTCTTTAATCGCTCGGGTCATGTTGAGTGATTCTGGACGATTCTGCGGCAGTCGTCAGAAGGGGCCGACGGCGGGGGGAGGGGGGAAGGGGAAGGGGGAGGGAGTTAAATCCCCCGCCGGAACATGGCTCTGTCGGAGGAGGGTCGCTCGAGCTTTTGCCAAATCCCGCGGAATCTCGCGAAATCTCGAATCTCTTGGGTAGACCTCCCGTGTGCCTGATGCCTCCCTCTCCTCCTCCTCCTCCTCCTCCTTCTTATTATTATTCCTATTCCTCTTCTTCTTCTTTTTTTTTTTTTTTCTTCTCCTCCTCCTCCTACTCTTCCTCCTCTTCCTCCTCCTCCTCCACCACCACCACCACCACCACCACCACTCACCACCACCACCACCACCTCCCCTTTCTCCCAACTCCACTCTTTTGTTGCCCCCCCCCATTCCTCTTCGCCCCCCCCCCACCACTCCCTTTCGCCACACTCCACATCAAGCTGTTTATACAAGCCGGATCACCCACCGTCGTCAGCCACAGTTGCCAGCGTCCACGATCCTCAAATCCTCTCTTGCTTGACCCTTCCCCAGTCTCGTATTTTTTTCTCTCCCCTTTTTACAATTTTCTTTCTCGGAGCTCGATCGAGGCAGTGCTAAACTAAACCACTTTTTATTTATTATTATTATTATTTTTTTATTTATTTTTTTTTTGGTGTCATGGCGTGCCTCTGAGACTCCCGAGGTTGAGAAGGAACCCTGAGGATGAAGGGTTCTTTTGGGTCACGGATTTGGCACCACTGTCGGAGCCTACCCTCTCTTCTCCCTCTCCCCCTTCCTCCCTCCCTCCCTCTCCCCCCTCCCCCCCTCAAGAAGCGCATTAGGCCTGTGTTTACGTTGAGACCGACACCCTCACCTCGCCGTATATACATAAGACACCTTCACCACAAAACCACCCGTCGCTTTCTTATACACAAGCGTGCGTGTGTGTGCTTGTGTGTGTGTGTGTGTGTGTGTGTGTGTGTGTGTGTGTGTGTGTGTGTGTGTGTGTGTGTGTGTGTGTGTGTGTGTGTGTGTGTG
>NC_091558.1:15305967-15333467 GCF_042767895.1 Penaeus vannamei | reverse complement strand
ATCTCTATCTCTCTCTCTATCTCTATCTCACTATCACTCTCCTCTCATCTCTCTCACACTCTCTCACTCTCACTCTCACTCTCTCTCACACTCTCTCTCTCTCCCCTCCCTCCCTCTCTCTCCCTTTCTTCCTCCCTCTCCCTTTCTCCCTCCCTCTCCCTTTCTCCCCTCTCCTCCTTCCCTATCTATCTATCCCCCCTTAAAAAGACACAAAGTAATGAAACCATTCGCGTTGGTGAAAAAAAAAAAAAATTGGAAGAAGACATTAGGATAACAGAAATGATAAACGAGGTCGGATTAAGAACGAAATGAAGACGAGGATTTGGGAGGGATAATTAGTCTTCTTTTTACTCTTTGCCTTTTCTACCTTTCTTGGATTATTGTCTTTTGCTGTCTTTTATTGCCTCTTTTTCGTCTGTCTTTTGGTTCCGATTTGGTGAATTTCGTAAGAGATGTTTATATTTTTATTATTATTTATTTATTTATTTATTATTGTTATTATTATTTTTTGTATCTGTCAGTATCTACTTTTCTTTCTTTTCTCTTGTGTTTTGATTTGTATTTTTTTCTGTTTATTTTTTCGTTACTTTATTAAAAGGTTGACGGTCGGAGTATTGCGATAGAAGTGTCACAGAAATACTTTGAAAATACCCAAGTTGCACTCTTTGCTACACCTCTTTCCTGCGTCCCCTCCTCCCCCTCCCCCTCCCCACCCATCCACTCCAACCCCATCCACCAATATCTCTCCACTCTTCCAAATTCAGCCATCTGGCCTGCTTCCCTCCCCTCGGACTCTCTCTCTCTCTCTTCTCTCTCTCTCTTTCTCTCTGACCCTCCTTCCTCTCCCTCCTTCTCTCCTTCTCTCTCTCCTCTCTCCCTCCCCCTCTCCCTCCTTCCCTCCCCTCCTCTCTCTCTCTCTCTCTCTCTCTCTCTCTCTCTCTCTCTCTCTCTCTCTCTCTCTCTCTCTCTCTCTCTCTCTCTCTCTCTCTCTCTCTCTCTCTCTCGCCATCGTTTCCCCTCATCGTCGTTGCAATCTCGCCCTCCCTTCCCTCAGCCTGTAGTCTGTGGACTTTGCAATCCTGCAACATCCCACGATCCATCACTATCCTTCCATCCCTATTAGCAACATCCTCCTCACTCCATCTTCGTTAGTTTTTGCATTTATCTGTCACTCCATTGGCAGTTTAGATAGAAGCGAAGCGAGGAGAGGGGAGAGGAAGGGGGAGGGAAGGGAGAGAGGGGAACCAGAACATGCATGGAGTGTATCACTATTGGCATTTTATTTATTTGTTTATGTATTTATTATTTTGTGTGTGTGTGTATGAACTCAACCATCGTATTTGCCTTCAGTTTATTGTCATCTTTTTTTTTCTCTCTCTCTCTCTTTCCCCTCTCTATGTGTGTCGTTGCAAGTTTATTGATCGTCGGGGTCGTTTGAAGAGCTCGACCATCTTGCAGAGCCATAGAGGAGGGTCGCTCTGGCAAGTCTGAATCTTGCGACTCCCTCGGGGGCTTGCAATCGCGTCTTCATTAGGTTACAGGGTCAGGATATGAGCCGCAGACCTAGGGAGGGAGGGGGGGGAGGGGAGAGGGGGCCGCAGACCTAGGGAGGGAGGGGAAGAGGAGAGGGGGGCCGCAGACCTAGGGAGGGGGAGGAGAGGGGAAGAGGCAGACCTAGGGAGGGAGAGGGAAGGAGAGGGAGGAGGGGAGCCGCAGGACCTAGAGGAGGGGAAGGGGAAGGTAGGGGGAGGTTGACCTAGGTGGAGGGAGTGAGGGAGTGCAGCAGGTGTGTGTGTGTGTGTGTGTGTGTGTGTGTGTGTGTGTGTGTGTGTGTGTGTGTGTGTGTGTGTGTGTGTGTGTGTGTGTGTGTTTGTCTGTATGTCTGTCTCTTTAGATGAATTTCCGTATTAGGGAACACTAGTAATGTAGTAAATAACAGGTTTTGATATTATGACCTCGCTAGGGGGAGGGAGGGGGCCGCAGACCTAGGGAGGGGAGGAGGAGAGGGAAGAGGCAGACCTAGGGAGGGAGAGGGAAGGAGAGGGAAGAGGGAGGAGGGCCAAAGGGAAGAGGAGGGGGAAGGGTGGAAAGGGGGTAGGGGGGAGGTTGAAGGTGGAGGGAGTGAGGGAGTGCAGCAGGTGTGTGTGTGTGTGTGTGTGTGTGTGTGTGTGTGTGTGTGTGTGTGTGTGTGTGTGTGTGTGTGTGTTTGTCTGTATGTATGTCTCTCTTTAGATATGAATTTCCGTATTAGGGAACACTAGTAATGTAGTAAATAACAGGTTTTGATATTATGACCTCGCTAGGCCACGGAGAGGAATAGAAAGAGGACGAGAGATAACGGGAACCAAGAAGCAGAAGGAAAGAGGAACAAGAAAAGAAAAGAATGAAGACGAGGCAGCATCGGGAAGACATTACGGTTCTTACAATAAACTTTTAGGAGTTTACCTTGGCCAGACGCGCACACACACACACACACACACACACACACACACACACACACACACACACACACACACACACACACACACACACACACACACACACACACACACACACACACACACACAGATACATTCGCATATACATACATTTTTATATTTGAGAGAGAGAGAAAGAAAGAAAAGAAAGAAAGAAAGAAAGAAAGAAAGAAAGAAAGAAAGAAAGAAGGAAGGGGAAGGGGAAAGGGAAAGGGAAAGAAAAAGGGAGAGGGTAAGAGTAAAAGTTGATAATCATAATAAAAAATCAAGAATGCTAGGGAAATGAAATGAAAATAGAGATACAAAAAATAAAGATAAGAAACGACCTCAGAACCCCCATCAATCACAATAATTAACCCCCGCTCGTAATACCCCCTCCCCTCCCCCCGTTCATTAAAACCCCCTTGACGACCAGGTGAAGGAATACCCGCATGGAGGGAAAAAAGAGAAAGAAAAAAGAAAAATGGAAAAAATAATAGAAGGAGAAAGAAGAAGAAATGATAAATTAATAGGAAAAATGGAAAAAAAATTGAGGGAAAAGAAGAAACTCCAATTAACAGGAAAAATGGAAGAAAAGGAATAAAATAAGAAGAAACTCTAATTATCAGGAAAATAAAACAAAGAATAAAAAGAAGATGAAGAAGAAGAAAAAAAAAAAGAAAAATCCAATTAACAGGTTTTATTAATCTGCGTGGGAGGAAGACGCCAGGGCATCCCTCTCCGCGCCCTCCGCCCATGTTCATCTCCGCCCGTCTTGGGACCACCCACCCAAGGCCCTGCTCCCTCTTCGCTGTCCTCTTGATCTAACCTCACGCCCACCCCCACCCCCCCTTGAGTCTATTTATCTTCGTGTTCTTTTTCTTCTTGGTGTTCTTTATTTTATTTTACTTTTTCTCTTATTTTTTCTACTTTTCCTTCTCCTCTACGCTTTCCTCTTCCATCTCCTTCTTCGCATCTATGTCCTCCTCCTCCTCCATCTCCTTCTTCCAGGTACGTCCTCCCCGTCCTCCGTCTTCTCTCCCTCCTTCTCCTCGCCTCCTCCTCCTCCTCCCCTCCTCCCTCCTCCTCCATCTCCTTCTTCCCGGTACGCCCTCCCCGTCCTTCTCCTTCTCCCTCCCCTCCCTCCCTCGCTCCCTCCCCTCCCTCCCTCCCTCCCTCTCAAACGCAAGGTTCATAGCCTAATTTGCATACGCAGGTCTTTGTAAGCGGGTCGAGATGCTCCTTTCATATTACACATCTGTCGATGGTTTCAAGATTTGATTATGGCGTCTGGCTTGCGTCTTGGTTCTCAGGCTGTGGGAGAGCGAACGGCTTGAGGAAGGACTGGCTCGCGCTTTGGGGGGGAGGGGGAGGGAGGGGGGGAGGGAGGGGGGGTGGAAGGAGGGAGGGAAGGAGGGAGGGGAGGGGAGGGGAGGGGGGGGGAGGGAGGGAGGGAGGGAGAGGAGGTGGTGGTGGTAGGGGGAAGAGGGAGGGAGGGAGGAAAGGGGTGCAGTGCGGTGCTAGAGGAGGAGGAGGAGGTGATGGTGGTGGTTGAGGTGGTAGAGGTGTAGGCTGAGAAGGAGGAGGTAGAAATAGGGATAGAACAAAAGGAAGAAACACTCCAATATCTAAAAAAAATAGTAATAATAATGAAAATATAAAGAAAAAAAATAGAAGAGAGAGACAGAAAAAAAGAAACCATCCCGCCAAGAAAGCAGATCCGAGTGCAGCGCGAAGGGTGGGCGCGGGAGAATGGGCGTGTGAGGGAGGGGATGAGAGAGGGGGGAGGGGGGGGGGAGGGAGGAGGGAGGGGCAGCGATAGCGGAGGGAAGGTTACATCGCTTGACCCAAAGTGCCCCCATTTATTTAGCTGTTGCCTCGTGGCCCGCTGGCTCTGGACGCGCCACGTGGGAGGCCTACGGTTGAGGGAGATGGTTGGAGGGGAGAAGGGGGAGATGGAGGGAGGAAGGGAGGAAGGGGTTGATGGGTGAAGAGGGGGAAGGAGGGAGAAGGGAGGGGAGATGGTGGGAGGAAGGGGTTGATGGGAGGAGGGTGAAGGGAGAGATGGTGGAGGGGAGGAGGGAGGAAGGGAGGAGGAGATGGTGGGGGAGGGAGGAAGGGGTTGCTGAGGGGAGGGTGGAGGGGGAGATGGTTGGGGGAAGGAGGGAGGGAAGGAGGGGGAGATGGTGGGGAGGGTGGAAGGGGTTGCTGGAGGAGGGTGAGGGGGAGATGGTTGAGGGAAGGAGGGAGGAAGGGAGGAGATGGTGGGGGAGGGAGGAAGGGGTTGGGGGAGGAGGGGTGGAGGGGGAGATGGTTGGGGGAAGGAGGGAGGAAGGAGGGGGAGATGGTGGGGGAGGGAGGAAGGGGTTGCTGGGAGGAGGGTGGAGGGGGAGATGGTTGAGGGAAGGAGGGAGGAAGGGAGGAGATGGTGGGGGAGGGAGGAAGGGGTTGCTGGGAGGAGGGGGAGGGGGAGATGGTTGGGGGAAGGAGGGAGGAAAGGGAGGGGGAGATGGTGGGGGAGGGTGGAAGGGGGTGAGGAGGGAGGGGGAGATGGTTGGGGGAAGGAGGGAGGAAAGGAGGGGGAGATGGTGAGGGGAGGGAGGCAGAGAGAGTTCTTTTTGGGAGGTCTCGTTACTTACGGTACTTGACACGGTGGGTCTATATATATTTTTGCGAGGTTTTTTAAATTCATGGATATGTTCGTTTTTAGGTCCGCAAAAGCTTTTTTTTGTGTGGGTTTTCTGCTATATGTTTTCCATGCATGATGTCAAATTATCATTTTGTTTTCATTTTTTTTTTTTACATCATCATCATCATCATCATCATCATCATCACATCATCATCATCATCACATCATCATCATCATCATCATCATCAACATTACCATCATCATCATCAACAACAACAACAACAACAACAACAACAAGAACTACAGCAACAACAACAACAACAACAACAACAACATTACCATCATCATCAGTATTTTTATTATACGAAAAAATAAGACGTGATGTAATTCAATAACGCCCCTTGTAATTTTCTTAATTTTCTTATGGATCTCTGTTTTTTATCAAGCGTCGCAACTTTATCCTTATCAACTCTACGATGCGAAGCCCCTACGCCGATCCAAGGGAACATGTGCGGGTAAATGAAAAGGGAATTGAAAGAAATAGAAAAAATCGTTTCGTTCATTGGTTCGGATTAGCTGTTAGTTCGGGTTCGTCGAATCTTTTTGTATACGCTGATCTGAAAGGCTTATCTCTTTGCATTCCTAGCTATCAGGAGAGCATTTTCGTATATTCTTTCCTTTTTATTCAACAAATCTCACCCGTTAGGTAAAGGGAGAGTAAAAAAGAAAAATTGAAAGGCACGAATTTCTCTTAAATGTGTTTGTACAGACTATCTTTATTCGCCCCCCATTTTCAGTGCGAATAACAAATAGCGCGCATGGCGTGTCCGCTCGAACAAACAAACCTTCAAATTTGTCGAAGTGCTTTTGTTATAATTATTGACACAGATGAAACCGCTAATCCCCGGGCGTGTGGTGCTTACGGGGGAAGTGAGAGGCGGCTGTTTACCCAGGGGATTAAAGGACTGATTTAATCCTCGCGTGAAGGGGATTTATATTAGGGTGATTACCATAGGGTTCGCACAGAGGAGTCGTGGAAGGAAGGACATGGCGTTGGGTGAAAGTTTAGGGTTCGGTACCGCTAGGGCGAAGGGTGGGAAGGGAAGGGTGCGTTAAGGCGGTGCGGGGAGGTTTTATTTCTTAGCGTCATTCAAATCCACGGGTTGGCTTTGTGTGTATGGAGAGCCTCGTGGACAGTTTATTGTCCATTGGTGTTTAATCAGTGACTCAACTGGAATATTATTATTATTTCTCTCTCTCTCTCTCTCTCTCTCTCTCTCTCTCTCTCTCTCTCTCTCTCTCTCTCTCTCTCTCTCTCTCTCTCTCTCTCTCTCTCTCTCTCTCTCTCTCTCTCTCTCTCTCTCTCTCTCTCTCTCTCTCTCTCTCTCTCACTCTCTCCTCTTCCCTATCCTTCCCTTCATCCTTTCCTATGCTTTCCCTCTCCCTCTCTTTCCCTACCCTCCCTCCCTCCCTGTGCTTTCCCTTCCTTCCTCCCTCCCTCCCTCCCCTCAGTCGTTCCTCCCTCCCTCCCTCCCCTCAGTCGAAGTCTGCAAACACGAATTCGAAAAGCGCTTGGGCACAAAAGCCGCGACCAACCCTTTCGGACGGGGTCACTCCCAGCGCAGCGCCGGGCAACGAACGAACGAACGAACGGGAGAAAGATGTCAATGGCGATCGGGGCTTGAAAAGAGGGCGGGGGGAGGGGGGGGGGAATAGGCCTAACCATTTTTCCTCCCTGCATTAATACAGAGTGAGGGAGGGGAGGGAGGGAGGGGGGGAGGAGGGGGAAGATGAAAGGAACGGAGATCTCCACCATGCATGCCGTTCAACGAAGCCATCAACTCGCGCTTTTGTGTTTATGCTAAAGCTATCACACCTTAAAAAAAAGCTTATAAACTATTCATAAATCAGATAGGCTGGGTATATCAACACGTTAATGATATTCCACGATGGATTCAACCTCCCTGCAGCCTTCTCCCACCCCCCCACCCCCCGGCATAACCCCTCCCCCCTCCCCCCCTCTCCCGCTTTCCGTCGACCTAGCTTTTTATACGCTTGGTCGGTGATGTTCAGTGTCTTTTGTTTTTGGTTCCCTTTGATGTTTACCTTTTTTTTTTCTTTTCCTTTTTTTTCTTTCCCTTTCCTGGTCACGCCATCTATGTACTTCCGACGATCCAGAGATGGTGAATGGGCCCCGGGGCACTCTCGAGCTCCTCCCACCCCTCCTTTCCCCTCCCCTCCCCTCCCCACTCCCTTTTTTCTGGGGTGGAGGGGTAAGGGAGGTGGGAGGGGCGAGGCGGGGGAGGGTGGGTGAGAAGGTACCTCTCTTTTCTCCCCTTTCTCCCCTCTAATTTTCCTCCCCCTCTTGTGCACGTGTTCGTTCTCTCTCTCTCTCTCTCTCTCTCTCTCTCTCTCTCTCTCTCTCTCTCTCTCTCTCTCTCTCTCTCTCTCTCTCTCTCTCTCTCTCTCTCCTCTTTTGTTTGCCCTTCCGCCGGTGTTCTTTCCTTGCTGTCTGATTCCTTCTTCCCTTCTCACGTCGGTCTTTCGCCATGGTTACGGGGACACGAGAGAGAGAGATAAAGAAGGGAATTATACACAAGGAAGAAAAAAGGGGAAATGATATTAATAAAAATACAGAAGAGGAAAGGGGGAAAAAGAGAAATCTGAATAAGGAAAGAGGGGAGGTTACGGGGAGGACACACGAGAGAGAAATGAAGAAGGGAATTATACACAAGCAAAAAAAAAAAAAAAAAAAAAAAAAAAAAAACGAAAAGATTTTAAAAATACGAAAGAGGAAAGGGGAGGGGGAAGAGAGAAATCTGAATAACGAAAGAGGAGACAAAGGCAAGTGAAGAGACAACAGGCAGAACTTAAAAAGACAGACAAAGGCAAGACCGCCACGGGAACACGACAAAACGGCGACAGCGCAGAGGCGGGGGCGAGTTAGCCTCCCACGCTTATCAGCTGTTTCCCCAAACGCATGGTGACAGCACAGGTGAGGTGGGGGGGAGAGGGGAAGAGGGGAGGATGGGGAGGTGGGGAAAGGGATGGAGGTAGGTGGGGAGAGGGGAGGATGGGGGAGAGGGGAGGATGGGGGAAAGGTGGGGAAGGGATGGAGGTAGGTGGGGAGAGGGGAAGAGGGGGGAAAGGTGAGGGAAGGATGGGGGAGGTGGGGAAGGGATGGAGGTAGGTGGGGAGAGAGGGAGGATAGTAGGTGGGGAAAGAGGAAAATGGGATGAAGGTGGGGGAAGGATGGAGGTAGGTGGGGAAAGAGAGGGAGATGGGGGAAGGTTGGGAGGAGGGTAGGATGGGGATAGGTGGGGACGGTTCAGTTCTCGCCTGCATCAACATGTCACGCGATAAGAAACAAGAGCTGGGGCCAGTCTGGAAGATAAGACCGGCCCTAAAGAACAAAGAGATAAAAGAAGGAACAAACAAACGAAGCGTGGAGGAGGGAACGCGACAAGATCCAACGTGTTCGAGTGTTTACATGATGACGTCACAAGGCCTCTTCAAATGGTGGCAGCTCCGTAGCTTTATCTTCGTCTTTTTTCTTTCTTTTTTTGTATTGACTCTGTGACTGAGGTATTTATATCACTTTCAGATTTATATATATTTTTTATTGGTTATATTTATTTAATCGTTAATATATTTGTTTTAATTCTGTTTTCCTGGACATGTATGTGTTTTCGTGCGGAAGGTCGAGCGCTCTCTCCACACCTTAATTGGACAGGTTGATTAACACCGGCGGGATGAGGAGTCCTTATTTCTCTCTCTCTCTCTCTCTCTCTCTCTCTCTCTCTCTCTCTCTCTCTCTCTCTCTCTCTCTCTCTTTCTCTCTCTCTCTCTCTCTCTCTCCCACTCGCTTTCTCTCTCTCTCTTTCTCTCACTCTCTCCTTCCCTCGCTTTCTCTCTTTCTCTTTCTCTCACTCTCACTCTCTCTCTCGCTTTCTTTATCCCAATCTTTCATTGTTATTGATTGTGGTCTTGCAGTAATGATAGTGGCACTATCTCTTATTTTGGACACCATTACCCATATTTACCCTGGCAATGATCACTATGTTCACAGTTTTTGTTGTGATTTTAATTTTTTTTATCTTGTCTTTCCAGGTGAGTGAAACCTCTGCTCCTCCTAGCTGCGCAGACCAGTAAGTCAAATATTTCCCTGACATTTTACCGACTGTGATCGTTATTGATCCTCACTGCCTGGTCTTCAGTCGCCGCTATCCTCACTATTGCGTCACAGTGGAATCCTCACCGTTGCGTCACTATCCTCTTTGTTGCATCACGTCAGAGTCGCCACTATCCTCATTGTTGCATCACGTCAGAGTCGCCACTATCCTCATTGTTGCATCACGCCAGAGTCGCAACTATCCTCGCCGTTGCGTCTCTCCAAGCGAGTCGTCCCCATCCCGAACCGCCGGATCACAGCAAGGACGACAGCGAGGAGAGGCGAGCGCAGGAGAGGCGAGGAACCTGTCGCGTCCCGTCGGTTCGGTTCCGCCAGAGAGGGAGAGAGAGAGAGAGGGAGAGTGAGGGAGCCATTTGAGCCGCTTCCGGTATTTCGCGCTTTGGTGAGGCGAGGAGGAGGGGAGGGAAAGGGAAGGAGGGGGAGAGAGGGGGAGGGTAGGGTGGAAGGAGAGGGGAAAGATGGGAGGGGGAGGAGAGAAGGGGAGGGGAAGGAAGAGGAGAGGGGAGTGTAGGGTGGGAGGAGGGAGGAATGAGGGGAGAGGGAATGGGTAAGAGGAGCGGGAGGGTGAAGGTGGGAGAGGAGAGAGAGGAAAAAGGGAGGGGAGAGGAGGGAGGATGATAGAAAGTGTGAGAAAGGGAGAAAAAGGAAATGGAGTGAGAGGGAGAGGGGGGGAGACACAAAAAAGGAAAAGGGAACAAGAATATACACGCACACAGAGAGAGAAGAGAAACGAAGAGAAAAGAGAGAAAGGAACATGAATGGAGGGGTAAAAGAAGAGGGATGAAGGGGAGGGTGACTGAATGAAGGCGCGGGGAGGGAGAGGGAGAGAGCAGGGGAGGGGAGGGGAGGGGAGGGGAGGAGAGGAGAGGGGGGAGAAGGGAGAAGGGAGGACAAGGGCCAAGGGGATAGCGACGAGTAAGCCCTCAGGCGACTTATAGCTGGAGGCCACCTTTAATAAGACATCAAAAAGATAAGGGGTCGAGAATAAAAAAAAGAAAAAAATGTAGAAAGGGGGAGAGACGGGGAGGGGTGTGAAGGGAGGGAAGGAAGGAGGGGAGTAATCCTTATTTTCGGAAGTGTCCTTTAAGGAGGTACAGGAAATGGTCGCCAGTTCTGATTTTTTTCTTTCTTTCTTTTTTTCTTTTTTTTTGTCGTCAGTCCTTTTCTTTGTTTTTTTTTTTCTTTTTTTTTTCTCTCCTTCAAGCATCACAGCTGCGCTCGCCTGCCGCCCCCAGCTGCCTCTTGACGCGTGAGGGAGTCACTTTAAATGTCTATATCATTTTGTATTAGGGTAATTTACTATGCATAATTGGCAGCTCCGAAAAGGTCATGTTACCCAGCAGGAGGAAGCGGGTTTCTCCTCCTTCCTCCTTGCCCCCCCCCCCCCCTCTTCCTTCCTGTTCCTCCTCCTTCCTCCTTTTTCTCCCTCTTCCTTCTCCTTCTTCGCCTTCCTCCGTTTCCAATTTTAGTCTTTCCCTCCCCGTCTCCCCTATCGTTCTTTTTGCTTTCCTTCCTCCCTTCCTCCTCGCCCCCTTCCGTCTTCCTCTCTTCCTCCTCGTCCCTTTCTCCTTCCTCCTCGCCCCTTCCTGCTTCCTCTCTTCCTCCTCGTCCCTTTCCTCCCTTTCTTCTTTCTCCCTTCCTCCTCGCCCACTTCCTTCTTCCTCCCTCCCTCCCTTCCTCCTCGCCTCCTTCCTTCCTCCTCCTTTCCTCCCTTCCTCATCGCCTCCTTCCTTATTCCTCCCTTCCTCCTCGTCCCTCTCCTCCCTTCCTCCTCGCCCCCTTCCTTCTTCCTCCCTTCCCTCTCCTCCCTTCCTCCTTGTTATCTCCCTGTGATAAACGAGCTCCGGGACTAATTCTCTCTGGGAGACGCGAGACTGCCGCTTCCCTCGTGTCATAACCGATCGTTCGTTGGCTAACAAGTTCCGCCTCACTCACTCACTCACCGATCGACTCACTCACTCACTCAATAACTCAATCTCTCACTCACTCACTGATTGACTCTCTCTCTCTCTCTCCCTCACTGATTGACTCTCTCTCTCTCTCTCTCTTTCTTTCTTTCTTTCTCTCTCTCTCTCTCTCTCTCTCTCTCTCTCTCTCTCTCTCTCTCTCTCTCTCTCTCTCTCTCTCTCTCTCTCTCTCTCTCTCTCTCATTCATTTCCCTTCGTGTTCAGTCCCTATCTTCCCCTCTCATACCATGCCTATCGATAGTAACAAACCCCTTGAGAGATTACAAGTATAAAGTGAACATTGTTTCTCTCTCCCTTTCGTGATCAATGTTCCCCCGAAAAAGAAAAGAGGGGAAGTACAGATAAACGCCTCCTCCTTTTCCCCCTTTTTTGGAGGGGGGGGGGGGGAACCCGGTCCCAAAACACAAGGGGAAAGATCAGGCAAAGGAGAGATTTTTGACATTCCTGACTTAATGAATCGCCTTAACCCCGCGGTCTCTCTATTTTCTGCGTGATGTCGGGTGTGTCAACCCTGGGCGGAACCTCATAAAGCGTGAGTTAGGGTGAAAGACGGGTGAGGGGGATGGGAGGGGAGGGGAGAGGGGGAGATGCAGGTGGGAGAGAGAGAGAGGGGGGGGAGGGAGGATGAGGAGTTACTATACACGGTGTGGAAGAGGAGGAAAGGTTGAGGAACTGCGTGCGTGTATGTACACTTTTTGTTTCCTTTCCTTTCTTTTTTATTTGGGGGGTGGGGGGGGGGGGAGCGAGAATTTAGAGCGTGTGGATGGAGGGAGGTCATATTTTTAGGGCGAATTATTCTCGGGAAATTCTCTCATGGGCCCGAGACATGGTCGGATCTGCTATGCCCTCCAGAACTTAGCACCAGTAAGTGAGCATAAGGCCTAGTCTCAGTACTACTGTGTCTTTTACGTAAATCGTCATCGCCGTTAATGGTAGCGGCAGGAGTGTATCATTACCTCCCCTTCTAGGAAAGATCGGATAATTGTCCTCGAACCCTTTTCCTGGTCGGCCGAGGGTGATACGGTATCATATCGCCCTCGTATCTCGGCCTGAAATAAACACGTCGCTTTTATTGGGGCGGAAAGGGTTGTCGTCCGCGCTCCTTTCGGGCGAAGGTGCCCAGAGTGTCAACCCGTGACACCTTAATCACTTCCAGGGCACTTTAACGGCTTGTGAACCCGCATTCAGAGGCGCCGTTCAAGAAGGGGACGTAGAATCCCTGCCCCCTTTCTCCCAAGTCCCTTCTGACTCCCCCTTCCCCTCCCCAACTCTACCCTACCCTCTCTCGTCCAGACGCCTCTTCCCTCCCTTTACCCCTTCCTCGTTTCTCCCTTCCCCCAAATCCCTCCCTCATATCTCCCCGCGCCCTCCCCCACCCTCCTCCCCTCCCTAACACCACCCCCAACCCCCAGGCCCGGGTAGGGGCGGAAGAGAGGGCGAAGGGGCGCGAGGAGGTCGGTCTGATTACAAACCCAGATGATGTTTGTCGTGAGCTCCCTTCCCTCTCGACATGCTTCTCTCCTTCAGCTCGTCCCTGATTGGCTTACCGGCGTGTCTCCGAGTGCCTGCTTGCCTGCTTGCCCGCTTGCCCGCTTGGCTCCTCGCTCGGATCGCCGCGGGGATGCCTGTGGCGCCCCCGAGTGCTTTTCGGAATCGGGTCGGGGTGTCTCGTGTCTTCGTTATCGGGTTCCTTCGCCGCTATAAAGCGTCGGTGTTATTGTCATTGCCATTATTATTGTTATCGGTGGCATTAGTCGTAATAAAAGTGCCAGACGCGGGAATAGGCCTAAGTGGTAGTAGCCTAGAGTGTGCCGCTGCTTTGATTTTAAGTATTATCATTGTTTCGACGGTCATATTGTTGTCTTTTTCATCAGTGTCCTCTCTATGATTAAATAGCTTGGATATATGAGAATAATACTAAAGATAGATGAAACGAGAACGAAGGAAATGTTAATAATAAAGGAAGAAAAAATGTTAGACTAGAAAGACAATAAAAATACCCAGAGATGAGTCCACCCTTGTCTTATTTTTTCCCTTGCCATATAAAGTGTCTTCGTGGATGAATGGTTGCCATCCCCTCACTCTCCCTCCCTCCCCCTCCCCTCCTACCTCTCTCCTTTCCTCATTCTTTTGTTCTTTCTTGAACCTTACATTTTCTTTGATCATTCGTAATTAGGGAGTCCGAAATAGCCGTATGGAAGGAGAGGGAGAGAGGGAGGGAGGGAAGGAGAAGGAGAGAGGGAGGGAGGGAAGGAGAGGGAGAGAGGGAGAAAAGGAGAGAAGAGAAGTAGAAAGGGAAGAAGGTAGTACGGGAAGTGAAGGAGAAGAGAGAGAAAAAAAAGAGAAGAGAAGAGAAGAGACCTGAGGAGGAGGAGAATGAAAACGAGTGACGGTATAGCGAGTCAAAGTTGGTAGCCCACATCCAAGAGGACACAGGAGACACGCTCATGGATCAACAACCTTACTAAGTGGGATGATGATGTGCTTTGGTGGGTCAGCTCCTTTCCGCCTCGACTTTGACCCCAGCTGCTGATGCCAGGGAGAGGGCCGGCTGGACGCGAACCCGGAACCCTCGCCTTCGCAAAACCATCTACCATAAAGACATATCATCTCTGAGTGGATATTAGAGAAAGAAATATAAAAATGAGAGAAGAATGAGTGTAAAAGACAGACAATAAAAGAATAGGATTTCAGGAATAGATCCACACGTCGAGAGAGAGAGAGAGAGAGAGAGAGAGAGAGAGAGAGAGAGAGAGAGAGAGAGAGACAGAGAGAGAGAGAGAGAGAGAGAGAGAGAGAGAGAGAGAGAGAGAGAGAGAGAGAGAGAGACCGAGAGAGAGACCAAACAGCAACCATGGAGTGAAGAGGGGAGGGCAGAGGGAGTGAAGAGCGGGAGGAGGGCAGAGGGAGTGAAGAGAGGGGGAGGGCAGAGGGAGTGAAGAGAGGGGGAGGGCAGAGGGAGTGAAGAGAGGGGGAGGGCAGAGGGAGTGAAGAGAGGGGAGGGCAAAGGGTCTGAGTGGCCGGGACCCGCCAAGGTCGCTCTTGTTGCAAAGGTGACGACCCGTAAAGGCCAGTGATGGAGGTGTGGTTTTGGCACGGCCGCCCTCGCGCTCGTGATTCGGGCTGCTTGGCGGGGGTGTGAGGGAGCCGTCGGGGCCCTCGCGCGCGCTCTCGCTCTTTCGCTCCTTTCTCGCTTTCTCTTTTCTCTCTTTCTCTCCTTGTTTATTTTCTCTCTCTCTCTCTCTCTCTCTCTCTCTCTCTCTCTCTCTCTCTCTCTCTCTCTCTCTCTCTCTCTCTCTCTCTCTCTCTCTCTCTCTCTCTCTGTCTCTCTCTCTCTCTCTCTCTCTCTCTCTCTCTCTCTCTCTCTTTCGCTAATACTTTTGCTGCTATTTCTAATAATAACTATGAAGCTATTCATATAATAATATTAATGATAGTGATAATAATGATGATAGTAACAGCAACGTTGATGATAATAATGATAGCAAAAAGATTAAATATTATTACTGGTAATAATAATGATTTTTAAATATTATTACTGGTAATAATAATTATCTTGTATATTCTGAACTAAAATCAGAGGAAAAAATAGGCGTTTAAGATAACAGGCAATAAAATCGCCAAGAAGGGAGACGAAGATAAATACGCGAACATAAAGACCGTGAGAGAAAAAGAAAGGGAGAGAGAGAAAAAGAAGAAGAAGAAGAAGAAGATGAAGAAAGAAGAAGAGAAGAAAGAAGAAAGAAGAAGAGAAGAGAGAAAGAGAAGAAGAAGAAGAAGAAGAAGAAGAAGAAGAGAAGAGAAGAGGGAGGTAGGGGCTGGGGTATGAGGGAAGGGGGGCGAAGGGGAGGGGGGGAGTTTTACATGTTTGTGGGTCATGCCTGTTCAACACATACACCCGGATCTGTATTGCCGGCCCCACAAAGGTGTGTTTGCCTCGCCCTCTAGGGGAAGGTGGGGTCAGGGGGGCGGGGGGGGGGGCGCACGAATAGGGAGGTCGAGAGGAAAGAGGCGGTCTAATTCTTGTGTGTTTTATTCGCTTTTTATTCTGTCTTTCCTTTTTTACTTATTATTGTTTGTCTTTTTTCTTTTCTTTTTGGTTGTCTTTAAACCAGTTTTTTTTTTACTTAAAATATCTCCTCTCCTTTGCTCTCTCGTCTTTCCCCCCCACTTCATATTTATTTGTCCCTCCTCTCTCCTTCCCATCTCGTCTTTCCGGCACTATTTATTTCCCTCTCCATTCTTTTTCCTCTTCTTCCTCTCTTCCCCTCCTCCCCAATTCGTCTTTCTCTCCACTTCTTACTTTCCTCCCCCCTTTTCTCTCCCCCTCTTCCTATCTTTCCCTTCCTTCCATTCTCGTCTTCCAAACTTCTCATTTTCCATTCCCTTCTCTCTCTCCTCTTCCTCTTTCCCCCTCCTCCTCGTTCTCGTCTTTCCCAATTTCTCATTTCCCTCTTCTTTCTCTCTCCTCCTCTTCCTCTTCCCCCTCCTCCCGTTCTCGTCTTACCCCTAATTTCTCATTTCCTGTCTTCCCCTTCTCATCTTACCCCTTACTTCTCATTTCCCTCTTCCTTCTCTCTCCCTCCTCTTCCTCTCTTCCCCCTCCTCTCCTTCTCATCTTACTTCTCACTTCCCTCTTCCTTTCTCCGCCACTTCTCGTCTCCCCCCAACATCTTGTTTCCCTCTCCCTTCTCTCTCCTCCTCTTCCCTTTCCTCCCCCCTCCCCCCCCTCCCCATCGCATCCTTCCCCTCGAGGCTAGTCTGCGGAGGAAAGCGAGGCTGCGGCTTACGCCCTTCCCCTCAGCCGCCAAGTCCAGCCCTTCGTTGGAGTTTTATTTATGGAAATGCAGGCAAGCGACACTCCCCCTCCCCCTTTCTCTTCTCTCTCTCTCTCTCACTCTCCTCTCTCTCCTCTCACTCTCTCTCTCTCCTCTCCCTCTCTCTCTCCTCTCTCTCTCTCTCTCTCTCTCTCTCTCTCCTCTCTCTCTCTCTCTCTCTCTCTCTCTCTCTCTCTCTCTCTCCTCCCTCCCTCCTCCTCTCCTCCCACCTCTCCTCCTCCCTCCCTCCCTCCCTCTCCCTCTCTCTCCCTCTCTCTCCTCTCCTCGATCTCTCTTGACTCCTATTTCCTCTTTCTATAGTCTTGCTCTTTTCTTCTCTTTATCTTTCACTTCCGTCACTTCTCTCTTTTAATTTTTTCCTCTTGTTCCTTCTTTTCCCCCATAACCCTCGCCTCTTTCTCTTTCCTTACTTCTTGCTCTTTATGCCTTTTCCCCTCACCTCTTCCTCTTATCTTCCTTTTCCCCTTCACTCCTCGACCCTCTCTCCTTCTTCCACTTCCTCTTTATCCCTCCCACACCTTTTCCCCTCATGATCGCCCCTCTTTCTTCACCTCCTCCATCCCCCTTCTCTCACACACTTTCTCTCTCTCTCTCTCTCATCTCTCTCTCTCTCTCTCTCTCTCTCCCTCTCTCACTCTCTCTCTCTCTCTCTCTCTCTCTCTCTCTCTCTCTCTCTCTGTCTCTCTCTCTCTCTCTCTCTCTCTCTCTCTCTTGCTCTCACCCTCGCCCCCACTCTTCCTCCTCTCTCTCTCTCTTTTGCTCTTACCCTCGCCCCCACACTTCCTCCTTCTTTCTCTCTCTCTTGCTCTCCCTCCCCTCTTCACGCATTCTGCCGTATAATGATTCCTCGAGACCGGTGACAAACTGTTCCTCCCTCCTCTTCCTGCGTTTCTTTTCTTCTGCTTCCACGCTCGTCTCATTTCTATTCTTTTTTCCTCTCTGTTTCCTCTTCCAATGTTTTCCCTTTTTTATTTTCTTTGGTCTTCGCGTTTCTCTTTTTCTTATCCTTTCTCTCCCGTCTTTATCATCTTTATTTTTCTTCTTCCTCCTTTCTTTCTTCTTTCCTTTCTCTCATCCACCTTTTTATTCCCTTATTAGTTTTTTCTTCATTTTTCTTTTTTTTCTTACATCAAAATCACAATCAGCTCTTCAGCTTGTAATCAAAATACCGGTAAAAGTAATAATAACAATAATGATGATTATCACACGATCAAATTGATGTAAATGTAAATCTTCTTTCCCCTCTCTTCTCTCCCCTCTTTTGCCCTTTTTTTGCTGTCTGTCTATTCTGCTTTATCCTATTGCATCGGTGTAGGGGGAGAGTTGTTTTTGTTGGGGAAGGGGAGGGGGCGAGAGGGGAGATGGGGGAGAAGAGGGGAGATAGGCGAGGGTTGCAATGTTTAGGCCTATGCTGCTGGAAGGGCTGGACACTTCATTGGGGTGGCATTGATTTTTATTGTTATTATTATTGTTGTTGTTATTATTATTTTCATTATTGTTATTTTGGACGTATGTTGTATGAATGTCGTAAATTTGTTGTTGTTGTTGATGATGAGGCTGGTGGTGATGACGGTGATGGCGATTGTTATGATGATGATGATGATGATGATGATGACGATGACGATGACGATGACGATGACGATGGCGATGACGATGACGATGACGATGACGATGACCACGACGAAGACGGCGACGACCCCAACGATAATAAGGATCATTATAACTCCAGCGCATAATCAAATACCGATCTTACTGCCTTCGTCTCCATTGCTCAAGCTAAAACACTCCGCCATAGAAATCCCTATTCCGGGCCAGCCAGCCACCCCCCCCCCGCTCTCTCTCTCTCTCTCTCTCTCTCTCTCTCTCTCTCTCTCTCTCTCTCTCTCTCTCTCTCTCTCTCTCTCTCTCTCTCTCTCTCTCTCTCTCTCTCTCTCTCTCTCTCTCTCTCTCTCTCTCTCTCTCTCTCTCTCTCTCTCTCGCTCTCTCTCTCTCACTCGCTCTCTCTCTCGCTCTCTCGCTCTCTCTCTCGCTCTCTCTCTCGCTCTCTCTCTCGCTCTCTCTCTCGCTCTCGCTCTCTCTATCTCAATAAACGTCAAAAGCCCTCTCTCTCTCTCTCTCTCTCTCTCTCTCTCTCTCTCTCTCTCTCTCTCTCAAACCTCCTCTCTCTCTCTCTCTCTATCTCTCTTCCTCTCTCTCTCTCTCTCCTCCCTCCCTCCCTCCCTCTCTCTCTCTCTCTCTCTCTCTCTCTCTCTCTCTCTCTCGAAACGGACAGCGCGCGTGGGAGTCCTGAGGGATGTCACGCCTGCCTGGCCTTTTGTCTCTGCCACTGTCTCATTCATTAGTTCAATACTCAACGACCCTCGCTGGGGAGTCTCTCTGGGGAGGAGGGAGTGGGTGAGGGGGAGGAGGGAGTGGGTGAGGGGGAGGAGGACGGGAGGGAAGGGGAGGAGGAGGAAGAGACAGGAGGAAGAGGAGGAGGACGGGAGGAAGGGGAGGAAAGAGGACGAGGAGGTGAGGGAGGGGAAGGGGGAGGAAGAGGGGGAGGAGGTGAGAGAGAGAGAGAGGCCGAGAGGGAGAGGGAGAAGAAGAGAGAGGCCGAGAGGGAGAGGGAGAAGAAGAGCGAGAGCGAGTGCGAGAGCGAGGAGAGAAGAACTTGAAGAAGAGCGAGAGCGAGAGAGAGCGAAAGGAAAACGAAGGCTTGAAGAAGAAGAGAGCGAGAAGAAAGAGAACGAGAGAGAGCAGAAGAGCGAGAGAGAACGCTGAACGAGAGAAAAGAGGAAACGAGAAAGCGAGAGAGAGAGAGCGAGAGAGAAGAGAGAGAGAAACGAGAGAGAGAGAGAGAGCGAGAGAAGGCAGAAGAGAAGAGAGAGAGAGAGAGAGGAAGGCAGCGAGAGAGAGAGAGAGAGAGAGCGAGAGAGAGAGAGAGAGAGAGAGAGAGAGAGAGAGAGAGAGAGAGAGAGCGAGAGAGAGAGAGAGAGAGAGCGAGAGCGAGAGCGAGAGCGAGAGGCGAGTGCGAGTGCGAGAGAGAAGGCGAGTGCGAGGAGCGAGAGGCGAGAGCGAGTGCGAGAGCGAGTGAGCGAGTATGAGAGTGAGAGTGAGAGTGAGAGTGAGAGAGAGAGAGAGAGAGAGAGGGGGGGGGGGGAGAGAGAGAGAGAGAGGCGTCCAAAACAGCTTTTAATCAGTCAGCTCCCGGAGTGTCTCTCGGAGCGACGAACGCTGATTGCACTCACTCTGTCGTTTCATGTTTTCTCTCCCTTGCTCTCCGTATTTCCCACAGCTCGTATTTATTTATTCATTTATTTTTCTTTTTCTCTTTCACGCACACATATTCACTCACACTCGGACTCGAACTTTAACTCGCAAACTCACACACTCAGTCACTCAGTCACTCACTCACTCACGCACTCACTCACTCACTCACTCACTCACTCACTCACTCACTCACTCACTCACTGACACACACATACACACACACACACACACACACACACACACACACACACACACACACACACACACACACACACACACACACACACACACACACACACACACACTCTTACACACTTACACACTCACACACACAGAAAAAAAGAAAAAGGAAAAAGGTCCAACCAACGTAGGATACATTTGTGAACAATTTTCGCAAAGTTGATGGAATCGCGTACAAGTGAATTAAGATAAGAGCCGATAAGGGGGAGAATGACGCTTGTGGCATGCCAATATGGGTCTTACGGGAGTTGTCTCAGATGCGCTTAAAGATAGTTTCCATTGTCGGTGTTGGACGATTTCTTTTTCGTCCGATTTTAAATGGATTTTTTTCCACAGTCTTTCGAGCATAATTTAAACAAGGCTTGTACTGTGCTTGTCCGTGTTGATTTGCTGCCAGATGTTAAGTGTTCTATTGATGGCCGGTGTATATTTATGAAGGATAATCTAGTGCTATTTTTAGGGCCTGCATATATAGGCTGGCTGAAACCGCCGTTGCGTCGACGATTCAAAACATCGAGATTGCCCGCGACACAGATATTTATAGTCGCGGTCCCTCTGGTAACATTATGATAAGTAAAAAAACGACAACCACTTTCGCTCCCGCTTTTAGTGTCTACCATAAATGCTGAGATGTGGCTCCCCTCTGAGGGTTAGTACAGCACAGGGATAATGTAAGTGTGAGCGGCCTCCGCTGGTGGATAACGAAAATGTTTATCCTCGGGGTCCCTGTGGTGGCTGCGTGGGACCAGGGTGCCACACAGTAGTAGAGGGACGCGCGGTCACCCTCTCTCGCCCTGATTGGCTGATCTTATCTCGAGAGCGCTGTTGCCCAACAAGCGCCTTTTCGCTACACCCAGAAATAATCCTTTTTCTAATGTAGCGCTCGCATATTTTGGAATATTTTTTTTTCTCTTCTCGTGTACATTGGTCGTTTGGATTTTCCGAGTCTGAGATAATGGAAATGGATTTTCCTTAGGCGAAGAGAGATTGGGAAAGAGCGGAGGAGAGAAAAAATAGGGGTTGGAGAGTGGTGCATGCGGCAAGAGTCCTCCCTTCCCCCCCACCCTCTTCCCCTCCGGCCCCCTCCCCCCTCCCCCCTTGTCTGGTGGCAGGGCTCGCTGATGGACAGAAAGGATTGAGCTTAAATGAAAAGTCCTTTTTGATCTCGCCTCGCCCACTACGGCGTTCCAATGGTTTGTTTTGTGTGCCCGGGGGAGGTTATCTCCTGGCTTTTTATGTGGAGGCTTGGAGGCTTAAGGTATGTGGGCCCAACATAGAGAAAACGCCCCCCCCCCATCCGCTCTTTCTCTCTCTCCCTTTCTCACTCTCTCTCTCTCTCTCTCTCTCTCTCTCTCTATATATATATATATATATATATATATATATATATATATATATATATATATATATCTGTGTGTGTGTGTGTGTGTGTGTGTGTGTGTGTGTGTGTGTGTGTGTGTGTGTGTGTGTGTGTGTGTGTGTGTGTGTGTGTGTGTGTGCTTGTTGGTTGAAGAAGATTGTTTAAAAAGAGATAGCGACAGAGGCAGGCAGACCAAGACTATTAAAAGGGAAGACGAAGGGGGAAAATAGGGCATCTTGAGCATGGGCCTCATGGTAAGCATGAGCCATGACACGAAACGACAGGCAGACATACAGGCAGACGGGCAGGCAAGCAGACAGGGAGACAGACAGACAGACGGACAGGCAGGCAGGGAAAGAGACAGATAGGCATTGAGGGATACGAACAGACAGACAGACAAGCAGGCATTGAGGCAGACAGGCAGGCAGGCAGGCAGGCAGGCACCCAACAACATGAGCCAAGCAAGCACCTGAATGACTCCCCTCCCCACCCACCCCACCCCCCGCCCCCTCACGCCGCGCCACATCATTGCCTTAACAGCCACCTGACTCGAACCAACCTTTGGTATATGACTCTAGCATGCCATCCCCCCCCCTCCTCCCCTCCTCCGACCTACACCCACACCTCAACCTCACGCCGCTCGAGCACCCCCCCTCCCCCCCTCAGATGATCACATTGCACATCAACAGCTGATCCCCCGCTTTCGGTTGCATAATGCAGACGTGGTGGTGTTGTCTAGAACTGGAGTCTTTTTGTACAGGTGGCATGCGATGGGTGGGAATGGTGAGAGAAAGGTAATGAAGCAGTGAAGGAGAATAAGCATGAGATAGAATAAAAGGGGTAGAGAGAGGGGAAGGGAGAGGGAGAGGGAGAGAGAGGGTGGGAGAGGGGGAGAAGGAGAGGGAAAGAAAGAGACAGGGAAAGAGACACAAACATAGCGAATCAAAGACAGACAACGAAACAAAGAAAACAAATATAAAAAGGAGGAAGAGCAACAAAAAAAAAAGGATTATGGACCTGCCATACAGCGGTAATGGGCGCCGGGAAGAGAGAGAGAGTCAAAGAAAGAGCGTAATTGGCCAGGCGGAACATTGGAGTCCGGAGCCGAGGCAGCGCATAACACTAGAAATAAGTCGCGTCGGGCCATCTCTGCTGCGGGATGGAGTCCGTATCGGCTT
The DNA here is from genome assembly GCF_042767895.1 of Penaeus vannamei. Taxonomy (NCBI): domain Eukaryota; kingdom Metazoa; phylum Arthropoda; class Malacostraca; order Decapoda; family Penaeidae; genus Penaeus; species Penaeus vannamei. Next base: position 15,311,355 of record NC_091558.1, on the reverse strand, counting down.
CGCTTTATCCCTCCCGAGCCGAGAGCAGAAAGAGTAGGAGGTGGACGTGGGGTTCGGGAGAGAGAGAATTGCATTGGGAAAGGAGGGAGTCTTACGTGGCTCAGGTTGTGTACTTGTTAATACATAGGGTTTATCTGGTCTGAGTTATGTTGGCGTCTTTTTTTCTTTCTTTCCTTCTTTTTTGGGGGCGAGTGATTGATATTTATTTGCGAAGTGCTTTAGGGATGGTTACTTAATGCGTTAGCTTGTTAACTTGCTAATGAAACTAGCAAATTATCTCATTTGAATTACAAATGGCTTCGCACGTTATGCGCGCCATCTATGTGCGAAATGCTGAAGCTTCCAGTCAAGTTTACGATTTACCCATTTCCCCGCTGTTTAGTGACGTCATAAGTTAGGGTTCCGATGGGTTTGTTTTTATCGTTGACGTATAAGCGTGGAAGAAAGTGTTAGCACGCTTCTTCCTTCATTCTTAATTACGTTTATGTGCTTCCTGTCCTAGATGGAAATAATATTTTAGGGCGATTTCGGGTCTGTAATTCCTCTATTTTCCTTCTTCCGAGAGACTTATTCTTCAAATCATTTTTAATGGGCACTTACTGTTGCCTTGTGAATTTCCGGTGCGGCGACTTCCTGCTGAGTTGTGGAGCTTTTAGAATCTGCACCGACTATAATGGCAGTCGCCGCGCTCCGCTGCCTGCCTCCATTGTCTCTGCTCATGATGGACGACCGACGGCCCTCTGCTTGTTTTTGTTTTCGTAAGTCGACGGGAAACTCAGTAATGTGTGCCGTATGTGCTAGTCGGGAAAACTCTACTTGATTGTTTCTTTTTTTCTCTCTCTTTCTCTTTCTCGTTCCTTTACCTGAGGTCATTTGTGTGTTTTCACTGGATTTATGCTCGGGATTGAAATAGCGTGAAAAGAAAGAGTGTACTGGGTTTTTCTCTGTTTAGGAAATAATAAAAAGAAAGGTTGGGTTGTATCCTGGGCACTTAGGCATGGCGCGCTCGAACATTTTGCTGAGTTCGACGTCGACTTTACTACTACCTTCCGAGGCTCCCTTCTCACGGCCTGATTAGCATGCATGTAACATCTGGCTCAATGTGTTTTGTTCATGGACCGTGAGTCTTCGCAAGTTATTTTCTGGTGAATTGAACGCCTGTTTACGGCTTTGGTGGGCTGCTTTGTTTTTGTGCGGTTATTGTTTTTTATGCCCTTGTGGATGGGAAACGTTTATATTTTTACATAATTTTATAATGGTTTATACATATATGTATATGTGTGTGTGTTTGCGTGTGTGTGTGAATGTGAGTGAGTGTATGCGTGTGTATGTGTGTGTGTTTGTGCATGTGCGCATGTAAAAGATATTCTAGAACAAGAATTTCAAGTTCCAGTGTTTAGTCAGCACAAAATAGAGTAGAGACATGTAAATAACAGAAACTGAATCATTTTTCTCCTAACCCTACGACTGCCCCAAATACTCGACCGGCCGTGAGAGCCGGGATGCGAGCCGCGCAGCATCCGTCCGCAGAAGGGAGCGAGCTGGAACTGAGCCGAGCGTGGGAAAAAAACCAGGAGCGTGGGAATATTTCCGGCGCGTGGGAATCTTGCTTTTAAAACCGCTTCATTAGTCTTGCTCGAGGCAGTGTGGTCAGACAGACTCGTGTGTCGATAACATATAGTCTCCTGGTGAAGATATTTGATACTGAAAAAGAAAATGTATTTCATTATTATTGTTATTACTATCATTATTGTTATATATGTTATTATTGTTACTATCATTTTTGTTACTATATATGTTATTGTTGTTACTGATGTTATTATTAGTATTAGTATCACCACCACTACTATCACCATCTGCATCATTCTTACTGTCACTACAAGCTCAACCCGCAATGTTTAGTAATTAGCGCTGTCATAATCACCATCACTCCGCCCCCTCCCCTCATTACCATCATCTCTCTCCCTCCCCCACCATTAAACAAAGAAAGGAAGACAGAAAGAAAGAAAAAGAAAAGAAAAGAAAAGAAAAAAACGAGTCAAATAAAGATGGCGTTTAAGCCCTTCTTCCTTCCCCGCGCGTAAAGCACACAACAAACAGACAGAAGAGTTCAACAGATTATTCCGCCGGTGATTATGATTGATGAAACGCTAATGATGCATTAAAGTGGCATCAGCCCGCGAATCGCCTCGTTATTTCTACCTTTGGATTATTTTTCCCTTGTTGACGTTTATGATTTGCGGAAGGCGGAGAAAGGGAGATGGAAATGGCGCTTGGCGTTCGTCTTTTGCTTTTGTGTTGTTGTTCTGTGTGTGTGTGTGTTGTGTTGCGATGTTATGTTGCTGTTTTTTAATCTTTGTTGTTATCGCATGTTTTTTTTATCATGTTTTTTTTATGTTATCTGTTTCAGCTCTATCGGTTTTTATATAATTCGTGATAATGGTAATCAGCTGTTTTGGTGTCCTGCTCGTGTTCCCGTTGTTATCTTTCATCGTTTTCAGATTTCGTGGTTATTTATATCACGTTATCAGTCCTTTTTCGTTTTCCTTTTTTTTGTCGTTGTCTTTTCCTTTCTCTATTTTACTTGCGAGATACGTAAAACGGGGCCAAGGTGCAGCGACTCTATCGAAAGGTCGAGATAAAGTGGATTATCAGCGTCTGTTTTGATGTGTTCCGCTGACACGACTCCGCCATCGGGCCGAGATATGCGCCAGTCACGAGATACCCCCGCTGGTGCACGGATGGGCGGGCGGAGGGGGGGAATGGGTGGGTGGTGATGGGCGTATGGGTGAATGGGAGGATGGGTGGTAGGTGGGGAGTGGGAGGGATGATGGGTATACGAGTGGGAGGGCGTGAGGATGGGCGTATGGGTGATTATAGGAGGATGGGTGGCGGGTGGGCGTGTGGGTGGCTGGATGTTTGTTTTCCGCCCCGACTGTTTAAGCTCTAGGTGTTTTTACGGATGAGAGAAAGATTATTATGATGGATGTGTGCAAAGGGGGGTGGGAGGAAGGAGAGAAAGGGAGAAAGGGTGGAGAGAGAGAGGGAGAAGGATAGGAGGGAAGGAAGGGAAAGAGAGAGAAGAGAGAAAGAGAGGGAGAGAGAGATGAGATGAAGAGGACGAAGAAAGATAGACAAGAGAGTGAAAGAGAAAGACGAGAGAGAGAGAGAGAGAGAAGACTAGAGTAAATAAGAAAAAAAGAAAGGAAAAGAGAAAAATAGAGAAGAGAGAGCAGGACCGATATCATCTTCACTTCCCCCCCCCCCCCCAACCCCTATCCATATACCCGCTTTCCTTCTACTTCGTTTGCCCCTTTAAGGTTAAGTCAAGATTCCAAGCGTTGTGTAATCTTACATGTTGTATTCATGATGTATTTTTTCTCTCTCTTGCTCTTTTTTTTTTTTCTTTTTTGGTCTCTACTCGTTCCTGAATACCTATTTTTTTTTCTTTTTTTGTGTCTACTGTCTTTCCTGAATACCTATTTTTGTTTGTTTTTCTTTATTCCTTTTCTTTTTTGTGTGTCTACTGTCTTTGTTTTTCTTTATTTTATTTTTATTTTTTGGGTCTACGGTCTTTGCTGAATACCTTTTTTTTTTTTTTTTTTTCGTCTAATGACAGGCAAGTCAACCTTCTCTTCGAACCGACTCTCGCCTAAAAAGTGAATACGCTCTAGCCGTTGGGGTAAAAGAGGAGATAAAACATTGAATACGCTCTAGCCAGGCGGGGCAAGTGATTAGATCCCTTTACGATCTGTTACACTGACACATCAGCTGTTCCCGTGAACTGCTGTGCGGGTGTGATTGATAATCTTGAAGATGGGCAGAGGTGGGGGGTGGGGGAGATGGACGGGAGTGGTGGGGGGAGATGGACGGGGGTGGTGGAGGGGGAGATGGACGGGGATGGGGGTGGGGGGGGGGGAGATGGACGGGGGTGGTGGGGGGGATGGACGGGGATGGTGGGGAGATGGACGGGGGTGGAGGGGAGATGGACGGGGGTGGTGTGGGGGGGAGATGGACGGGGATGGTGGGGGAGATGACGGGGGTGGTGGGGGGTGGAGATGGACGGGGATGGTGGGGGGAGATGGACGGGGTGGAGGGGGAGATGGACGGGGTGATAGAGCAGATAGACGGGGGTGATGGGGGTGAGGAGGGAGATGGACGGGGGAGGGGAAGGGGAAGGGGGAAAATGAGTTTCAAGATGGGGAGATCTATGGGGTTTTCTTGTCTTCTCTGGTAGGTTGTAGAGAATGAATGGGGGAGAAGAAGAGAAGAAAGAGAGAGAGAGAGAGAGAGAGAGAGAGAGAGAGAGAGAGAGAGAGAGAGAGAGAGAGAGAGAGAGAGAGGATAAAAGAAGAAAAAAAGTGAAATGTATACTTAAAAATATTTTCTTGTCTGGGATTTAACTCTTGTAAAAGAGCATGTGCAATGGCCTTTTTTTGCCTTGCATTCATTAGCAAGATGAAAAATGATGCTGTCAGAAAGTATATAATTTGCGGTGTAGGCGAGGGGGGGAGGGTGGGGAGGGGAGGGGGTAAGACTCGGGGATGTTCATTCATAAGATGAAGCTGTGGGGAGATGGAGAGTGTTCTGATGAATCTCTCTCTCTCTCTCTCTCTCTCTCTCTCTCTCTCTCTCTCTCTCTCTATCTATCTATCTATCTATCTATCTATCTATCTCTCTCTCTCTTTCTTTCTTTCTCTTTCTCTTTCTCTTTCTCTTTCTCTTTCTCTCTCTCTCTCTCTCTCTCTCTCTCTCTCTCTTTCTTTCTTCTTTCTTTCTCTCTCTCTCTCTCTCTCTCTCTCTCTCTCTCTTTGCTCTCTCTCTCTCTCTCTCTTCTCTCTCTCTCTCTCTCTCTCTCTCTCTCTTTTCTCTCTCTCTCTCTCTCTCTCTCTCTCTCTCTCTCTCTCTCTCTCTCTCTCTCTCTCTCTCTCTCTCTCTCTCATTCTCTCTCTTTATCTTATCCTCTGTTACATATATGTCTTTCCCTCCCCTTTTCCCTTTTCCTTACTCATCTCATCTCCTCCTCCTTCTCTTGATCCTCTTCTCTCTCCTTCTCCTGTTATAACACACCATCCCCCCCTCTTTATCGCTGCCTCTGCAAATCTCGTCAAAGGATTATTGCAATAGCGAACGTTATGCCGGGAAGCGACACTATGCCCACCCGCTCACTTGTCCCCCACGCCCACCCGCCCACTAGTCCTCCACGCCCGCTCGTACACCCGCCCACCCGTCCCCCACGCCCACCCGCTCGCCCGTCCCCCACGCCCGCCCGCCCGCCCGTCCCCCACGCCCGCTCGTCCACCCGCCCACCCTTCCCCCACGCCCACCCGCCCACCCGTTCCCCACGCCCGCCCGTCGTAAGGTATCCTCGTAAAGTCTAGGCGGCGG